>NC_092722.1:70063911-70363911 GCF_047496885.1 Scyliorhinus torazame | reverse complement strand
TGCCATTGATTTTCCCACTCACCCAACCTGTCCAAATTATGCTGAAGGATCTCTGCATCCTCCTCACAGTTCACCCTCCCACCCAACTAGGTATCATCTGCAAACTTTGCGCCCTCGTCCAAATCATTAATATATATTGTGAATAGCTGGGGTCCCAGCACCGATCCGTGTGGTACCCCACTAGTTTCTGCCTGCCAATTTGAAAAGGACCTGTTAATTCTTTCTCTTTGTTTCCTTTCGGCCAACCAGTTTTCTATCCATCTCAATACACTTTCCCAATTTCATACTCTTTAATCTTGCACGATAATCTCGGGACTTTGTTAGACGCTTTCTGAAAATCCAAATATACCACATCGACTTACTCCCCTTTGTTACTTCTACTGGTTACATCTTCAAAGAATTTAAATAGATTTGTCAAGCATGATTTCCCTTTGATAAATCCATGCTGATTCTTTCTGATCCTGCCACTGTTTTCTCTAAAGTCCTTGATAATGGTTTTGAGAATTTTCCCCATACCTACATTAGGCTTATTGGTCTATAATTGCCTGTTTTCTCTCTACCTCTCTTTTTAATATTGGAGTAACATTAGCAACCATCCAATCTGCAAGGACTGCTCCAGAGTCTATGAAATCCTGGAAGATGACCACCAATGCATCCACTATTTCTAGAGCCACTTCCTTAAATTCTCTGGGATGTAGATTATCATGCCCTGGAGATTTATCAGCCTTCAATCCCATCAATTTTCCCAGCACCATTTCTCTACTAATGTTGATCTCCCTCAATTCTTCCCTCTCACTAAATCTTGCATTCTCCAAAGTTTCTGGTATCAGATTTGTGTCCTCGTTTGTGAAGACAGAACCAAAGTATGTATTCAGTTGCTCAACCATTTCTTCGTCCCTTATTATGCATTCCCCTGTTTCTGTCTGAAGGGGACCTACATTCGTCTTCACCGATCTCTTTCTCTTCACATACTTATAGAAACTAATAGCGTCAGTCTTTATGTTCCCTGCAAGCTTACTTTCATACTGTACTTTCCCCTTCTTAATCAATCCCTTGGTCCTTTTTTGCTGAATTATAAACTACTCCCAATCCTCAGACCTATTATTTTTTTGGGCCAATCTATATGCTTCTTCCTTGGATCGGATACTATCTCTAATTTTGTTTGTAAGACATGGATTGGCCCTCTTACCCATTTTGCTTTTGTGCCAGACAGGAAAAAATAGTTGTTAGTTTCTCCATGCGTACCTTGAATGTTTGTCATTGTCTATCCACTGTCATCCATTTAAGTAACTCTCCCCAATTTATCAAGGCCAACTCACGCCTCATACTTTCATAGTTCCCTTTATTAAGATTCAGCACCCTAGTCTCTGAATCAACTACTTCACTCTCCACCTTGATAAAAAATTCCATCATGTTAAAATCACCAATGATCACAGTTATTCCCTCAGCACATGACTCTCTAATTTCCTGTTTTATGCCATTCCCAACATCACCACTGCAGTTTGGGGGTCTTTATATGACACCCACTAATGTTTTTTGCCCCTTGGTATTTCTCAACTCTATCCATACAGACTCCACATTATCAGAGCTAATATCCTTTCTAATTTTTGTGCTAATTTCCTTGTTAACCAGCAGTGCCGTGCCACCATCTTTTCTTTTATGCCTGTCCGTCCTAAATATTGAATACCCTGGGGCATTCAGTTCGCAACCCTGGTCACCCTGCAGCCATGTCTCCTTAATCCCAGGTGAGCGGGTGGTGAAGATCAAGGAGAAATGGGAAGCGGAGTTGGGAATGCAGATCAATTGGGGAGTATGGTGTGAGGCACTGCGAAGGATAAACGGGACCTCCTCTTGTGCAAGGATGAGCCTGATACAGTTTAAGGTGGTGCACAGGGTGCATATGACACGGGCGAGAATGAGTGGGTTCTTTCAGGGGGTAGCAGATGAGTGTGAGAGGTGTGGGGCGGGGGGGGGGGGGGGTGCAGCGAATCATGCGCACATGTTTTGGGGTTGTGAAAAATTGGGAAGATTCTGGGCGGGAGTGTTCGCGGTTTTAGCCAGGTTAGTGGAGGAGGGAGTGGACCCGGACCCTTTGGTGGCGATATTTGGGGTTTCAGAGAAGCCGGAGCTCATGGAGAGGAGGAAGGCCGATGTCTTGGCCTTCGCCTCTCTGATTGCACGGCGATGAATTTTGCTGGCATGGCGGTCGGCATCGCCACCGGGGGTAGCAGCTTGGTTGGGTGACCTGTATGACTTCCTGCGGTTAGAGAAGATAAAGTATGAGTTAAGGGGCTCAGCAGGAGAGTTTGAGAAAAAGTTTGTGACCATGTTTGAGGAGCTGTTCGTCGCAGGGGGATGTGGTTGGGCGGGGGGGGGGGGGGGGGGGGGGGAGAAAAATCTGTACAAACTGTATAGTTGATTGTTGGGACAAATGTTTCCCGGGGTGTATATTTGCTGTAACCTACTTTGATACAAGTTTGAATAAAATGCGTTTGAAAAAAAAAAATGTCTCCTTAATCCCAATTATATCAGACCCATTTATATCTATCTGCGTGATTAGCTCATCCACTTTATTGCAAATGCTCCGCACATTCAGGCACCTAGTTTTTATTCTTGTCTTTTTCACATTGTTTGTCTTGTTCCCAATATTATTCACTGCAACCCTGTTTGAATTTTGTCCTTGGTTTCTCCACTGATCACTTTTATTATTCCCCTTTCTACCTTTCATTTTTGTCCTTGCTCCCTCTTTCTCTGACCCCTTACATAGGTTTCCACCCCCCTGGCATATTAGTTTAAACCCTCCCCAACCGTTCTAGCGAACACTCGCCCGAGGATATCAGTCCCTGTCCTGCCCAAGTGTAACCCGTCCAGTTTGTACAGGCCTCACCTCCCCCAGAACCAGTCCCAATGCCTCAGGAATCTGAAACCCTCCCCCTGACACCATCTCTTCAGCCATGTATTCATCCGATTGACCGTCATTTCTACTCTCACTAGCATATGGCAGATGGTAGTGATCCTGAGATTACTACCTTGGAGGTCCGATTTCTTAACTTTCTTCCGAGCTCCCTGTAGTCTACTTTTAAGACCTCAACCCTTTTTTTACCTATGTCGTTGTGCATCACGACCACTGGCTCTTCAGCCTCCCTCCCTCCAGAATGTCCTTTATCTGCTCCGAGATATCCGTGACCCTAGCAACAGGGAGGCAACGTACCATCCTGGAGTCTCGTTTTGCGGCCACAGAAATGGCTGCCTATTCCCCTTACAATCGAGTCCCCTATAACTATTGCACTGGCACACTTATCACCCCTCCCCTCTGCAGCAGAACCAATCGTGGTTGACGAGTTTGGCTGCCGCTGTTTTCCCCTGAGAGGCAATTCCCCCGAACAGGATCCAAAACGGCATATCTGTTTTGCAGTGGAATGGCCACAGGAGATCTCTGCACGAACTGCCTATCTCCCTTGCTCTGTCTGGCAGTCACATACTCCCTTCCTGCCTGTGGAGTTTGAGCCTGCAGCGTGACCACCTCTGGTTTAGCACAGTGGGCTTGTAATGCAGAACAATGCCAGCAACGTGGGTTCAATTCACGTACCGGTCTCCCCGAACACGCGCCAGAATGTGTAACTTCATTGAAGCCTACTTGTGACAATAAGCGATTATTATTATTATTATACGTGCTATCCACAATACTCTCTGCCTCGCGGATGCTCCACAGTGTCTCCAGCCGCCGCTCCAGCTCTGAAACTCAAGCTTCCAGGAGCTGCAGCTGGAGGCACTTCCTGCACACATGCTGACCCTGGGGACTGGAACTGTCCCCAGCCTGCCACATGGAGCAAGAGGAGCAAACCAAGACTTTGAGCTCTCCTGCCCTGATTAGTATGGGATTGATACAAAGATATGGGGAGAGCGCAAGGCAGTGGGATTAGATTGGGGATTGATACAGGGCTATGGGGATAGAACAGTGCAGTGGGATTAGTTTGGGAATGGATACAGGACTATGTGGACAGAGTGGGACAGTAGAATTAGTTTGGGATTGATGCAGGGCAATGGGGAGAGAGTGGGGCTGTGGGATAAGTTTGGGAATTGCTATATGGCTATGGGGAGAGAGTGGGGCAGTGGTATTACTTTTGGGGGTTCATACAGTGCCATGGGGAGAGAACAGGGTGATGGATTTAGTTTGTGATTGATACAGGGGTATGTGAAGAGAGGGACACTGTAATTAGCTTCGGGACTGATATAGGCTTTGGGGAGAACACGGGACAGTGGGATTAGTTTGGGGATTGATACAGGGCTATGGGGTAAGAGCGTGACAGTGGGCTTTGTTTGGGGTTGATGCAGGGTTATAAAGAGAAATGAAATGAAATAAAAAAAACAGCTGGCTTCTAATGGGGAAGAGAGTGGGGAAGTAGATTTGTTTGAGATTGATACATGGTTATGGGAAGTGAGCGTGGTAGTAGGATAAATGTGGGAATGATACAGGGCTATGGGGGCACTGTGGGGCAGTGGGTGTCATTTGGGACTGTTACAGGGCTATGGGGAGCGTGTGGGGGCAATGGGATTAGTTTGAGATTGATACAGGGCCTTGGGAAGAGAGTGAGGCAATGGGAGAAGTGTTTTGATTGATAGGGAGCTACGAGGAGCGAGTGGGGCAGTGGGATTAGTTTTGGGATTGATACAGAGCTATGGGGAGAGAGCGGGAGTGTGGAATTAGTTTGGGATTGATACATGGCAATGGGGTCAGAACGGGACAATGGGATTTGTTTTGGGATTGATGTCGGGTTTTAGGGAGTTAGTGGGGCAGTGCATTTAGTTTGGGATCGATACAGGGCTATGGGGAGTCAGCAGGTCAGTGTGGATAATATGGGATTGATATATGGCTATGGAGAGACAGTGGGACAGTGCGATTAGTTTGGGGATTGATACATGGCTAGGAGGATAGAGCGGGGCAGTGGGATTAGTTTGGGATTGATACAGAGCTATGGGGAGAGAGCGGGAGTGTGGAATTAGTTTGGGATTGATACATGGCAATGGGGTCAGAACGGGACAATGGGATTTGTTTTGGGATTGATGTAGGGTTTTAGGGAGTTAGTGGGGCAGTGCATTTAGTTTGGGATCGATACAGGACTATGGGGAGTCAGCAGGTCAGTGTGGATAATATGGGATTGATATATGGCTATGGAGAGACAGTGGGACAGTGTGATTAGTTTGGGGATTGATACATGGCTAGGAGGATAGAGCGGGGCAGTGGGATTAGTTTGGGATCGATACAGGGCTGTGGGTGAGAGTGGGGCCGTGGTTTTGGTTTGGGAATTATTATATGGCAATGGGGAGAGAGTGATGCAGTCCGATTAGTTTGGGGATTTATGCAGGACTATGGGGAGAGCGCAGGCAGTGGTATTATTTTGGGGATTGGTACAGGGCTATGGAGAGGGAGGGCAGCAGTTGGATTAGCTAGAGATTTATAGAGGGCTATGGGGCAAGATTAGGTAAGTATGATTAATTTGGGGAGTGATACAGGGTTATGGTGCGAGAGCAGGGCAGTGGGATTAGTTTGGGACAGTTAGAGGGCTATGCAGAGAAAGTGGGGCTGTGGGATTAGTTTAGGGATTGATGCAGGGTTATGGTGCGAGAGTGGTGATGCATGATCAATTGCACAAAGACGAGAGTTGAATACAACTGAGGCTTTATTGCTCTAAGATGTAAGGCCTCCCACAGCAGCTGGCGGAATGGCTGCTGCACGGAGGACACACATATTTATACTCCGCCTACTGGGTGGAGCCAGCAGGCAGGGACTACCGCCGTACCTGTAGTACAGGTCCTACCGTACATCACCTAATATAGGTGCAACAGTGGTTTACCACAAGCGGGGCCATGGAATTTATTTGGGATTAATGCAGGATTATGGGGTGAGAGTGGGGTGTGGGATTAGTTTGGGGATTGTTACATGGCTACTGTAATGATATGCACAAGAAATTCTCTATGTTGATATGTTAGAACAGCAACCAGCAGGTGGCAGTAGAACTACACCACATGACACTGCAGCCTCAGGAGTCTGGGTGAGGAGCCATCGTAGATAGTCGTGTTTAGTATTAGCTACGATATTCTAGTTGGTAACAGTTGGCAGTCTGTTAGTAGAATTAGTATTGTTTTCTGCCCATATTATTGTAATTTAATAAATCTTAACTAGTCACGAACTAAACGTTCTGTGGTGCACTGACTCAATCATTGCATTACACTAGAATGCAACAGCTACGGGAAGAGTAGTGCAGTTGGATTAGTTTGGGGATTGATAACAGTGCACTGGGGATGGAGCGGGGCAATGGCATTAGTTTGGGGATTGATAACAGTGCTCTGGGGATGGAGCGGGGCAGTGGGATTAGTTTGGGGATTGATAACAGTGCACTGGGGATGGAGCGGGGCAATGGCATTAGTTTGGGGATTGATAACAGTGCTCTGGGGATAGAGCGGGGCAGTGGGATTAGTTTGGGGATTGATAACAGTGGTCTGGGGATGGAGCGGGGCAGTGGGATTAGTTTGGGGATTGATAACAATGTTCTGGGGATGGAGCGGGGCAGTGGGATTAGTTTGAGGATTGATAACAGTGCTCTGGGGATAGAGTGGGGCAGTGGGATTAGTTTGGGGGTTGATAACAATGCTCTGGGGATAGAGTGGGGCAGTGGGATTAGTTTGGGGATTGATAACAGTGCTCTGGGGATAGAGCGGGGCAATGGGATTACTTTGGGGATTGATAACAGTGTTCTGGGGATAGAGTGAGGCAGTGGGATTAGTTTGGGGATTGATAACAGTGCTCTGGGGATAGAGCGGGGCAGTGGGATTTCTTTGGGGATTGATAACAGTGCTCTGGGGACAGAGCGGGGCAGTGGGATTTGTTTGGGGATTGATAACAGTGCTCCGGGGATAGAGCTGGGCAGTGGGATTAGTTTTGGGATTGATAACAGTGTTCAGGGGATGGAGCGGGGCAGTGGGATAAATTTGGGGATTGATAACAGTGCTCTGGGGATAGAGCGGGGCAATGGGATTAATTTGGGGATTGATAACAGTGTTCTGGGGAGAGAGCGGGGCAATGGGATTAGTTTGGGGATTGATCACACTGGTCTGGGGATAGTGCGGCGCAGTGGGATTAGTTTGGGTATTGATAACAGTGCTCCGGGGATAGAGCGGGGCAGTGGGATAAGTTTGGGGATTGATAACAGTGCTCTGGGGATAGAGCGGTGCAGTGGGATTAATTTAGGGATTGATAACCGTGCTCTGGTGATAGAGCGGGGCAGTGGGATTAGTTTGGGGATTGATAACAGTGTTATTGGGATGGAGCGGGGCAGTGGGATTAATTTGGGGATTGATAACAGTGTTCTGGGGATGGAGCGGGGCAGTGGGATTAATTTGGGGCTTGATAACAGTGCTCTGGGGATAGAGCGGGGCAGTGGGTATAGTTTGGGGATTGATAACAGTGCTCTCGGGATAGAGCGGGGCAATGGGTTAGTTTGGGGATTGATAAATGTTCTGGGGATAGAGCGGGGCAGTGGGATTTGTTTGGGGATGAGTACAGTGCACTGGGGATGGTGCGGGGCAGTGGGATTAGTTTGGGGATTGATAACTGTGTCCTGGGGATAGAGCTGGGCAATGGGACGAGTTTGGGGATTGATAACAGTGCACAGGGGATAGAGCGGGGCAGTGCGATTAGTTTGGGGATTGATAACAGTGTACTGGGGATAGAGCGGGGCAATGGAATTAGTTTGGGGATTGATAACAGTGCTCTGGGGATAGAGCGGTGCAGTGGGACTAATTTAGGGATTGATAACCGTGCTCTGGGGATAGAGCGGGGCAGTGGGATTAGTTTGGGGATTGATAACAGTGTTCTTGGGATGGAGCGGGGCAGTGGGATTAATTTGGGGATTGATAACAGTGTTCTGGGGATGGAGCGGGGCAGTGGGATTAATTTGGGGCTTGATAACAGTGCTCTGGGGATAGAGCGGGGCAGTGGGTATAGTTTGGGGATTGATAACAGTGCTCTCGGGATAGAGCGGGGCAATGGGTTAGTTTGGGGATTGATAAATGTTCTGGGGATAGAGCGGGGCAGTGGGATTTGTTTGGGGATGAGTACAGTGCACTGGGGATGGTGCGGGGCAGTGGGATTAGTTTGGGGATTGATAACTGTGTCCTGGGGATAGAGCTGGGCAATGGGATGAGTTTGGGGATAGATAACAGTGCACAGGGGATAGAGCGGGGCAGTGCGATTAGTTTGGGGATTGATAACAGTGTACTGGGGATAGAGCGGGGCAATGGAATTAGTTTGGGGATAGATAACAGTGCACTGGGGATAGAGCTGGGTAGTGGGATTAGTTTGGGGACTGATAACAGTGTTCTGGGGATGGAGCGGGCAGTGGGATTAGTTTCGGGATTGATAACAGTGCTCTGGGAATAGAGCGGGGCAGTGGGATTAATTTGGGGATTGATAACAGTGTTCTGGGGATGGAGCGGGGCAGTGGGATTAATTTGGGGCTTGATAACAGTGCTCTGGGAATAGAGCGGGGCAGTGGGTATAATTTGGGGATTGATAACAGTGCTCTCGGGATAGAGCGGGGCAATGGGATTAGTTTGGGGATTGATAAATGTTCTTGGGATAGAGCGGGGCAGTGGAATTTGTTTGGGGATGAATATAGTGCACTGGGGATGGTGCGGGGCAGTGGGATTAGTTTGGGGATTGATAACTGTGTCCTGGGGATAGAGCTGGGCAATGGGATGAGTTTGGGGATTGATAACAGTGCACAGGGTATAGAGCGGGGCAGTGGGATTAGTTTGGGGATTGATAACAGTGTACTGGGGATAGAGCGGGGCAATGGAATTAGTTTGGGGATTGATAACAGTGCACTGGGGATAGAGCTGGGTAGTGGGATTAGTTTGAGGACTGATAACAGTATTCTGGGGATGGAGCGGGAAGTGGGATTAGTTTCGGGATTGATAACAGTGCTCTGGGAATAGAGCGGGGCAGTGGGATTAGTTTGGGGATTGATAACAGTGCTCTGGGGATAGAGCGGTGCAGTGGGATTAGTTTGGGGATTGATAACAGTGCTCTGGGGATAGAGCGGGGCAATGGGATTAGTTTAGGGATTGATAACAGTGCTCTGGGGATAGAGCGGGGCAGTGGGGTTAGTTTGGGGATTGATAACAGTGGTCTGGGGATAGAGCTGGGCAGTGGGATTAGTTTGGGGATTGATAACAGTGTTCTGGGGCTAGAGCGGGGCAATGGGATTAGTTTGGGGATTGATAACAGTGCTCTGGGGATAGAGCGGGGCAGTGGGATTAGTTTGGGGATTGATAACAGTGCTCTGGGGATGGAGCGGGGCAATGGGATTAGTTTGGGGATTGATAACAGTGTTCTGGGGATGGAGCGGGGCAGTGGGATTAATTCGGGGCTTGATAAAAGTGCTCTGGGGATAGAGCGGGGCAGTGGGATTAGTATGGGGATTGATAACAGTGTACTGGGGATAGAGCGGGGCAGTGGGATTCGTTTGGGGATTGATAACAGTGCACTGGGGATAGAGCGGGGCAGTGGGATTAGTTTAGGGATTGATAACAGTGCACTGGTGATAGAGCGGGGTAGTGGGATCAGTTTGGGGATTGATAACAGTGTTCTGGGGATGGAGCGGGGCAGTGGGATTAGTTTGGGGATTGATAACAGTGTTCTGGGCAAGGACCGGGGCAATGGGATTTGATGGATTGATAACAGTGCTCTGGGGATAGCGCGGGCAGTGGGAATAGTTTGGGGATTGATAACAGTGCTCTGGGGATAGAGTGGGGCAATGGGATTAGTTTGGGCATTGATCACACAGTTCTGGGGATAGAGCGGGGCAGTGGGATTAGTTTGGGGATTGATAACAGTGCTTTGGGGATAGAGCGCGACAGTGGGATTAGTATGGGGATTGATAACAGTGCTCTGGGGATTGAGCGGGGCAGTGGGATTAGTTTGGGGATTGATAACAGTGGTCTGGGGATGGAGGGGGGCAGTGGGATTAGTTTGGGGATTGATAACAATGTTCTGGGGATGGAGCGGGGCAGTGGGATTAGTTTGGGGATTGATAACAATGCTCTGGGGATAGAGTGGGGCAGTGGGATTAGTTTGCAGATTGATAACAGTGCTCTGGGGATAGAGTGGGGCAATGGGATTACATTGGGGATTGATAACAGTGTTCTGGGGATAGAGTGAGGCAGTGGGATTAGTTTGGGGATTGATAACAATGCTCTGGGGATAGAGCGGGGCAGTGGGATTTCTTCGGGGATTGATAACAGTGCTCTGGGGACAGAGCGGGACAGTGGGATTTGTTTGGGGATTGATAACAGTGCTCCGGGGATAGAGCTGGGCAGTGGGATTAGTTTTGGGATTGATAACAGTGTTCAGGGGATGGAGCGGGGCAGTGGGATAAGTTTGGGGATTGATAACAGTGCTGTGGGGATAGAGCTGGGCGGTGGGATTAGTTTAAGGATTGATAACAGTGCTCTGGGGATAGAGCGGGGCAATGGGATTAGTTTGGGGATTGATAACAGTGTTCTGGGGAGAGAGTGGGGCAATGGGATTCGTTTGGGGATTGATCACACTGGTCTGGGGATAGTGCGGGGCAGTGGGATTAGTTTGGTTATTGATAACAGTGTTCTGGGGATAGAGCGGGGCAGTGGGATAGGTTTGGGGATTGATAACAGTGCTCTGGGGATAGAGCGGTGCAGTGGGATTAATTTTGGGATTGATAACCGTGCTCTGGGGATAGAGCGGGGCAGTGGGATTAGTTTGGGGATTGATAACAGTGTTCTTGGGATGGAGCGGGGCAGTGGGATTAATTTGGGGATTGATAACAGTGTTCTGGGGATAGAGCGGGGCAGTGGGTATAGTTTGGGGATTGATAACAGTGCTCTCGGGATAGAGCGGAGCAATGGGATTAGTTTGGGGATTGATAAATGTTCTGGGGATAGAGCGTGGCTGTGGGATTAGTTTGGGGATGAGTACAGTGCACTGGGGATGGTGCGGGGCAGTGGGATTAGTTTGGGGATTGATAACTGTGTCCTGGGGATTGAGCTGGGCAATGGGATGAGTTTGGGGATTGATAACAGTGCACAGGGGATAGAGCGGGGCAGTGCGATTAGTTTGGGGATTGATAACAGTGTACTGGGGATAGAGCGGGGCAATGGAATTAGTTTGGGGATTGATAACAGTGCACTGGGGATAGAGCAGGGTAGTGGGATTAGTTTGGGGACTGATAACAGTGTTCTGGGGATGGAGCGGGCAGTGGGATTAGTTTCGGGATTGATAACAGTGCTCTGGGAATAGAGCGGGGCAGTGGGATTAGTTTGGGGATTGATAACAGTGCTCTGGGGATAGAGCGGGGCAGTGGGATTAGTTTGGGGATTGATAACAGTGCTCTTGGGATAGAGCGGGTCAATGGGATTAGTTTAGGGATTGATAACAGTGCTCTGGGGATAGAGCGGGGCAGTGGGATTAGTTTGGGGATTGATAACAGTGGTCTGGGGATAGAGCTGGGCAGTGGGATTAGTTTGGGGATTGATAACAGTGTTCTGGGGCGAGAGCGGGGCAATGGGATTAATTTGGGGATTGATAACAGTGCTCTGGGGATAGAGCGGTGCAGTGTGATTAATTTAGGGATTGATAACAGTGTTCTGGGGATAGAGAGGGGCAATTGGATTAGTTTGGGGGTTGATAACACTTTTCTGCGGATAGTGTGGGGCAGTGGGATTCGTTTGGGGATTGATAACAGTGCTCTGGGGGTAGAGTGGGGCAGATCGATTCGTTTGGGGATTGATAACAGTGCAGAGGGGATAGAGCGGGGCAGTGCGATTAGTTTGGGGATTGATAACAGTGAACTGGGGACAGAGCGGGGCAATGGAATTAGTTTGGGGATTGATAACAGTGCACTGGGGATGGAGTGGGGCAATGGGATTAGTTTGAGGATTAATAACAGTGCTCTGGGGATAGAGCGGGGCAGTGGGATTAGTTTGGGGATTGATCACACTGTTCTGGGGATGGTGCGGGGCAGTGGGATTAGTTTGGGCATTGATCACACTGTTCTGGGGATGGTGCGGGGCAGTGGGATTAGTTTGGGGATTGATAACAGTGCTCTGTGGGTAGAGGGCGGCAGTGGGATTAGTTTGGGGATTGATAACAGTGCTCTGGGGATAGAGCGGGGCAGTGCGATTAGTTTGGGGATTGATAACAGTGAACTGGGGACAGAGCGGGGCAATGGAATTAGTTTGGGGATTGATAACAGTGCACTGGGGATGGAGTGGGGCAATGGGATTAGTTTGAGGATTAATAACAGTGCTCTGGGGATAGAGCGGGGCAGTGGGATTAGTTTGGGGATTGATCACACTGTTCTGGGGATGGTGCGGGGCAGTGGGATTAGTTTGGGCATTGATCACACTGTTCTGGGGATGGTGCGGGGCAGTGGGATTAGTTTGGGGATTGATAACAGTGCTCTGTGGATAGAGGGCGGCAGTGGGATTAGTTTGGGGATTGATAACAGTGCGCTGGGGATGGAGCGGGGCAACGGGATTAGTTTGGGGATTGATAACAGTGCTCTGGAGATAGAGCGGTGCAATGGGATTAGTTTGGGGATTGAACACACTGTTCTGGGAATAGTGCGGGGCAGTGGGATTAGTGGATATTGATAACAGTGCTCTGGGGATAGAGCGGGGCAGTGGGATTAGTTTGGGGAATGATAACAGTGCTCTGGGGATAGAGCGGTGCAGTGGGATTAATTTAGGGATTGATAACAGTGTTCTGGGGATAGAGAGGGGCAATTGGATTAGTTTGGGGGTTGATAACACTGTTCTGCGGATAGTGTGGGGCAGTGGGACTCGTTTGGGGATTGATAACAGTGCTCTGGGGGTAGAGTGGGGCAGATGGATTAGTTTGGGGATTGATAACAGTGCTCTGGGGATAGAGCGGGGTAGTGGTATTAGTTTGGGGGTTGATAACTGTGCTCTGGGGGTAGAGTGGGGCAGTTGGATTAGTTTGGGGATTGATAACAGTGCTCTGGGGATAGAGCGGGGCAATGGGATTGGTTTGGGGGTTGATAACAGTGCTCTGGGGGTAGAGTGGGGCAGTTGGATTAGTTTGGGGATTGATAACAGTGCACTGGGGATAGTGCGGGGCAGTGGGATTATTTTGGGGATTGATAATAGTGTTCTGGGGATGGAGCGGGGCAGTGGGATTAGTTTGGGGATTGATAACAGTGCTATGGGGATAGAGTGGGGCAGTGGGATTAGTTTGGGGATTGATAACAGTGCTCTGGGGATAGAGCAGGGCAGTGGGATTAGTTTTGGGATTGATAACAGTGTTCAGGGGATGGAGCGGGATAGTGGGATTAGTTTGGGGATTGATAACAGTGCTCTGGGGATAGAGTGGGGCAGTGGGATTAGTTTGGGGATTGTTAACAGTGCTCTTGGGATAGAGCGGGGCAGTGGGATTAGTTTGGGGATTGATAACAGTGCTCTGGGGATAAAGCGGGGCTGTGGGATAAGTTTGGGGATTGATAGCAGTGCTCTGGGGATAGAGCGGGGCAGTGGGATTAGTTTGGGGATTGATAACAGTGTTCTGGGGATAGAGCGGGGCAATGGGATTAGTTTGGGGATTGATAACAGTGCTCTGGAGATAGAGCGTTGCAATGGGATTAGTTTGGGGATTGAACACACTGTTCTGGGGATAGTGCGGGGCAGTGGGATTAGTGGGTATTGATAACAGTGCTCTGGGGATGGAGCGGGGCAGTGGGATTAGTTTGGGGATTGATAACAGTGCTCTGGGGATAGAGCGGGGCAGTGGGATAAGTTTGGGGATTGATAGCAGTGCTCTGGGGATAGAGCGGTGCAGTGGGATTAATTTAGGGATTGATAACAGTGTTCTGGGGATAGAGAGGGGCAATTGGATTAGTTTGGGGGTTGATAACACGGTTCTGCGGATAGTGTGGGGCAGTGGGATTCGTTTGGGGATTGATAACAGTGCAGAGGGGATAGAGCGGGGCAGTGCGATTAGTTTGGGGATTGATAACAGTGAACTGGAGACAGAGCGGGGCAATGGAATTAGATTGGGGATTGATAACAGTGCACTGGGGATGGAGTGGGGCAATGGGATCAGTTTGCGGATTAATAACAGTGCTCTGGGGATAGAGCGGGGCAGTGGGATTAGTTTGGGGATTGATCACACTGTTCTGGGGATGGTGCGGGGCAGTGGGATTAGTTTGGGCATTGATCACACTGTTCTGGGGATGGTGCGGGGCAGTGGGATTAGTTTGGGGATTGATAACAGTGCTCTGTGGATAGAGGGCGGCAGTGGGATTAGTTTGTGGATTGATAACAGTGCTCTGGGGATAAAGCGGGGCAGTGGGATTAGTTTGGGGATTGATAACAGTGCTCTGGGGATGTAGCGGGGCAACGGGATTAGTTTGGGGATTGATAACAGTGCTCTGGAGATAGAGCGGTGCAATGGGATTAGTTTGGGGATTGAACACACTGTTCTGGGATTAGTGCGGGGCAGTGGGATTAGTGGATATTGATAACAGTGCTCTGGGGATAGAGCGGTGCAGTGGGATTAATTTAGGGATTGATAACAGTGTTCTGGGGCTAGAGAGGGTCAATTGGATTAGTTTGGGGGTTGATAACACTGTTCTGCGGATAGTGTGGGGCAGTGGGATTCGTTTGGGGATTGATAACAGTGCTCTGGAGGTAGAGTGGGGCAGATAGATTAGTTTGGGGATTGATAACAGTGCTCTGGGGATAGAGCGGGGTAGTGGGATTAGTTTGGGGGTTGATAACAGTGCTCTTGGGATAGAGCGGGGCAGTGGGATTAGTTTGGGGATTGATAACAGTGCTCTGGGGATAAAGCGGGGCTGTGGGATAAGTTTGGGGATTGATAGCAGTGCTCTGGGGATAGAGCGGGGCAGTGGGATTAGTTTGGGGATTGATAACAGTGTTCTGGGGATAGAGCGGGGCAATGGGATTAGTTTGGGGATTGATAACAGTGCTCTGGAGATAGAGCGTTGCAATGGGATTAGTTTGGGGATTGAACACACTGTTCTGGGGATAGTGCGGGGCAGTGGGATTAGTGGGTATTGATAACAGTGCTCTGGGGATGGAGCGGGGCAGTGGGATTAGTTTGGGGATTGATAACAGTGCTCTGGGGATAGAGCGGGGCAGTGGGATAAGTTTGGGGATTGATAGCAGTGCTCTGGGGATAGAGCGGTGCAGTGGGATTAATTTAGGGATTGATAACAGTGTTCTGGGGATAGAGAGGGGCAATTGGATTAGTTTGGGGGTTGATAACACGGTTCTGCGGATAGTGTGGGGCAGTGGGATTCGTTTGGGGATTGATAACAGTGCAGAGGGGATAGAGCGGGGCAGTGCGATTAGTTTGGGGATTGATAACAGTGAACTGGAGACAGAGCGGGGCAATGGAATTAGATTGGGGATTGATAACAGTGCACTGGGGATGGAGTGGGGCAATGGGATCAGTTTGCGGATTAATAATAGTGCTCTGGGGATAGAGCGGGGCAGTGGGATTTGTTTGGGGATTGATCACACTGTTCTGGGGATGGTGCGGGGCAGTGGGATTAGTTTGGGCATTGATCACACTGTTCTGGGGATGGTGCGGGGCAGTGGGATTAGTTTGGGGATTGATAACAGTGCTCTGTGGATAGAGGGCGGCAGTGGGATTAGTTTGTGGATTGATAACAGTGCTCTGGGGATAAAGCGGGGCAGTGGGATTAGTTTGGGGATTGATAACAGTGCTCTGGGGATGTAGCGGGGCAACGGGATTAGTTTGGGGATTGATAACAGTGCTCTGGAGATAGAGCGGTGCAATGGGATTAGTTTGGGGATTGAACACACTGTTCTGGGATTAGTGCGGGGCAGTGGGATTAGTGGATATTGATAACAGTGCTCTGGGGATAGAGCGGTGCAGTGGGATTAATTTAGGGATTGATAACAGTGTTCTGGGGCTAGAGAGGGTCAATTGGATTAGTTTGGGGGTTGATAACACTGTTCTGCGGATAGTGTGGGGCAGTGGGATTCGTTTGGGGATTGATAACAGTGCTCTGGGGGTAGAGTGGGGCAGATAGATTAGTTTGGGGATTGATAACAGTGCTCTGGGGATAGAGGGGGGTAGTGGGATTAGTTTGGGGGTTGATAATAGTGCTCTGGGGGTAGAGTGGGGCAGTTGGATTAGTTTTGGGATTGATAACAGTGTTCAGGGAATGGAGCGGGGCAGTGGGATTAGTTTGGGGATTGAAAACAGTGCTCTGGGGATAGAGTGGGGCAGTGGGATTAGTTTGGGGATTGATAACAGTGCTCTGGGGATAGAGCGGGGCAGTGGGATTAGTTTGGGGATTGATAACAGTGCTCTGGGGATAGAGCGGGGCAGTGGGATAAGTTTGGGGATTGATAGCAGTGCTCTGGGGATAGAGCGGGGCAGTGGGATTAGTTTGGGGATTGATAACAGTGTTCTGGGGATAGAGCGGGGCATTGGGATTAGTTTGGGGATTGATAACAGTGCTCTGGAGATAGAGCGGGTCAATGGGATTAGTTTGGGGATTGAACACACTGTTCTGGGGATAGTGCGGGGCAGTGGGATTAGTGGGTATTGATAACAGTGCTCTGGGGATAGAGCGGGGCAGTGGGATTAGTTTGGGGAATGATAACAGTGCTCTGGGGATAGAGCGGTGCAGTGGGATTAATTTAGGGATTGATAACAGTGTTCTGGGGATAGAGAGGGGCAATTGGATTAGTTTGGGGCATGATAACACTGTTCTGCGGATAGTGTGGGGCAGTGGGATTCGTTTGGGGATTGATAACAGTGCTCTGGGGGTAGAGTGGGGCAGATGGATTAGTTTGGGGATTGATAACAGTGCTCTGGGAATAGAGCGGGGTAGTGGGATTAGTTTGGGGGTTGATAACAGTGCTCTGGGGGTAGAGTGGGGCAGTTGGATTAGTTTGGGGATTGATAACAGTGCTCTGGGGATAGAGCGGGGCAATGGGATTAGTTTGGGGGTTGATAACAGTGCTCTGGGGGTAGAGTGGGGCAGTTGGATTAGTTTGGGGATTGATAACAGTGCTCTGGGGATAGAGCGGGGCAACGGGATTAGTTTGGGGATTGATAACCGTGCTCTGGGGATAGTGCGGGGCAGTGGGATTATTTTGGGGATTGATAACAGTGTTCCGGGGATGGAGTGGGGCAGTGGGATTAGTTTGGGGATTGAGTACAGTGCACTGGGGATGGTGCGGGGCAGTGGGATTAGTTTGGGGATTGATAACTGTGTCCTGGGAATAGAGCTGGGCAAAGGAATTTGTTTGGGGATTGTTAACAGTGCAGAGGGGATAGAGCGGGGCAGTGCGATTAGTTTTGGGATTGATAACAGTGCACTGGGGATGGAGTGGGGCAATGGGATTAGTTTGCGGATTGATAACAGTGCTCTGGGGATAGAGTGGGGCAGTGGGATTAGTTTGGGGATTGTGTACAGTGTTCTGGGGATAGAGCGGGGCAATGGGATAAGTTTGGGGATTGATAACAGTGCACTGGGGATAGAGCGGGACAATGGGATTAGTTTGGGCATTGATCACACTGTTCTGGGGATGGTGCGGGGCAGTGGGATTAGTTTGGGGATTGATAACAGTGCTCTGTGGATAGAGGGCGGCAGTGGGATTAGTTTGTGGATTGATAACACTGATCTGGCGATAGAGGGGGGCAGTGGGATTAGTTTGGGGATTGATAACAGTGCTCTGGGGATGGAGCGGGGCAACGGGATTAGTTTGGGGATTGATAACAGTGCTCTGGAGATAGAGCGGTGCAATGGGATTAGTTTGGGGATTGAACACACTGTTCTGGGAATAGTGCGGGGCAGTGGGATTAGTGGGTATTGATAACAGTGCTCTGGGGATGGAGCGGGGCAATGGGATTAGTTTGTGGATTCATAACAGTGTTCTGGGGATGGAGCGGGGCAGTGGGATTAATTTGGGGCTTGATAACAGTGCTCTGGGGATAGAGCGGGGCAGTGGGATTAGTTTGGGGATTGAAAACAGTGTTCTCGGGATAGAGCGGGGCAGTGGGATTAGTTTGGGGATTAATAACAGATACTGGGGATAGAGCGGGGCAGTGGGATTAGTTTGGGGATTGATAACAGTGTTCTGGGGAGAGAGCGGGGCAGTGGGATTAGTGGGTATTGATAACAGTGCTCTGGGGATAGAGCGGGGCAGTGGGATTAGTTTGGGGAATGATAACAGTGCTCTGGGGATAGAGCGGGGCAGTGGGATTAGTTTGAGGATTGATAACAGTGCTCTGGGAATAGAGCGGAGTCGTGGGATTAGTTTGGGGTTTGATAACAGTGCTCTGGGGGTAGAGATGGGCAGTTGGATTAGTTTGGGGATTGATAACAGTGCTCTGGGGATAGAGCGGGGCAACGGGATTAGTTTGGGGATTGATAACCGTGCTCTGGGGATAGGGCGGGGCAGTGGGATTATTTTGGGGATTGATAACAGTGCACTGGGGATGGAGTGGGGCAATGGGATTAGTTTGCGGATTGATAACAGTGCTCTGGGGATAGAGTGGGGCAGTGGGATTAGTTTTGGCATTGATAACAATGCTCTGGGGAGAGAGTGTCAGTGGGATTTCTTTGGGGATTGATAACAGTGCTCTGGGAATAGAGCAGGGCAGTGGGATTAGTTTTGGGATTGATAACAGTGTTCAGGGGATGGAGCGGGGCAGTGGGATTAGTTTGGGGATTGATAACAGTGCTCTGGGGATGGAGCGGGGCAACGGGATTAGTTTGGGGATTGATAACAGTGCTCTGGAGATAGAGCGGTGCAATGGGATTAGTTTGGGGATTGAACACTCTGTTCTGGGAATAGTGCGGGGCAGTGGGATTAGTGGGTATTGATAACAGTGCTCTGGGGATAGAGCGGGGCAGTGGGATTAGTTTGGGGAATGATAACAGTGCTCTGGGGATAGAGCGGTGCAGTGGGATTAATTTAGGGATTGATAACAGTGTTCTGGGGATAGAGAGGGGCAATTGGATTAGTTTGGGGGTTGATAACACTGTTCTGCGGATAGTGTGGGGCAGTGGGATTCGTTTGGGGATTGATAACAGTGCTCTGGGGGTAGAGTGGGGCAGATGGTTTAATTTGGGGATTGACAACAGTGCTCTGGGGATAGAGCGGGGTAGTTCGATTAGTTTGGGGGTTGATAACAGTGCTCTGGGGGTAGAGTGGGGCAGTTGGATTAGTTTGGGGATTGATAACAGTGCTCTGGGGATAGAGCGGGGCAATGGGATTAGTTTGGGGGTTGATAACAGTGCTCTGGGGGTAGAGTGGGGCAGTTGGATTAGTTTGGGGATTGATAACAGTGCTCTGGGGATAGAGCGGGGCAACGGGATTAGTTTGGGGATTGATAACCGTGCTCTGGGGATAGTGCGGGTCAGTGGTGTCATGATATTCAAACACACACATCATGATAGACACACCAACAGACAAATCAGAACACACAACACCACAACCAATGACAGAAAGATATAAAAGCACAGACACGACCCCTGGTGGTCAGTAAGAGCTGCAGAGGAGAACCAGGACACAGCTATTGCCAAAGACACTCAGGGAGACAGCACGTGCAGAGTATCCAGAACGAACTGTATTATAAGAGTTATAATAAAATAGAGTTGTACCACATACAACTGTGTTGGCTCATCTGTGCACCAGAGCACCCAACACCACAAGTGGGATTATTTTGGGGATTGATAACAGTGTTCTGGGGATGGAGCGGGGCAGTGGGATTAGTTTGGGGATTGATAACAGTGCTCTGGGGATAGAGCGGGGCAGTGGGATTAGTTTGGGGATTGATAACAGTGCTCTGGGTATAGAGCGGGGCAATGGGATTACTTTGGGGATTGATAACAATGCTCTGGGGATCGAGTGAGGCAGTGGGATTAGTTTGGGCATTGAAAACAGTGCTCTGGGGAGAGAGTGTCAGTGGGATTTCTTTGGGGATTGATAACAGTGCTCTGGGGATAGAGCAGGGCAGTGGGATTAGTTTTGGGATTGATAACAGTGTTCAGGGGATGGAGCGGGGCAGTGGGATTAGTTTGGGGATTGATAACAGTGCTCTGGGGATAGAGTGGGGCAGTGGGATTAGTTTGGGGATTGATAACAGTGCTCTGGGGATAGAGCGGGGCAGTGGGATAAGTTTGGGGGTTGATAGCAGTGCTCAGGGGATAGTGCGGGGCAGTGGGATTAGTTTGGGGATTGATAACAGTGTTCTGGGGATAGAGCGGGGCAATGGGATTAGTTTGGGGATTGATAACAGTGCTCTGGAGATAGAGCGGGGCAATGGGATTAGTTTGGGGATTGAACACACTGTTCTGGGGATGGTGCGGGGCAGTGGGATTAGTTTGGGGATTGATAACAGTGCTCTGTAGATAGAGGGCGGCAGTGGGATTAGTTTGAGGATTGATAACAGTGCTCTGGGGATAGAGCGGGGCAGTGGGATTAGGTTGGGGATTGAACACACTGTTCTGGGAATAGTGCGGGGCAGTGGGATTAGTGGATATTGATAACAGTGCTCTGGGGATAGAGCGGGGCAGTGGGATTAGTTTGGGGAATGATAACAGTGCTCTGGGGATAGAGCGGTGCAGTGGGATTAATTTAGGGATTGATAACAGTGTTCTGGGGATAGAGAGGGGCAATTGGATTAGTTTGGGGGTTGATAACACTGTGCGGATAGTGTGGGGCAGTGGGATTCGTTTGGGGATGGATAACAGTGCTCTGGGGGTAGAGTGGGGCAGATGGATTCGTTTGGGGATTGATAACAGTGCAGAGGGGATAGAGCGGGGCAGTGCGATTAGTTTGGGGATTGATAACAGTGAACTGGGGACAGAGCGGGGCAATGGAATTAGTTTGGGGATTGATAACAGGGCACTGGGGATGGAGTGGGGCAATGGGATTAGTTTGCGGATTAATAACAGTGCTCTGGGGATAGAGCGGGGCAGTGGGATTAGTTTGGGGATTGATCACACTGTTCTGGGGATGGTGCGGGGCAGTGGGATTAGTTTGGGCATTGATCACACTGTTCTGGGGATGGTGCGGGGCAGTGGGATTAGTTTGGGGATTGATAACAGTGCTCTGTAGATAGAGGGCGGCAGTGGGATTAGTTTGTGGATTGATAACAGTGCTCTGGGGATAGAGCGGGGCAGTGGGATTAGTTTGGGGATTGAACACACTGTTCTGGGAATAGTGCGGGGCAGTGGGATTAGTGGATATTGATAACAGTGCCCTGGGGATAGAGCGGGGCAGTGGGATTAGTTTGGGGAATGATAACAGTGCTCTGGGGATAGAGCGGTGCAGTGGGATTAATTTAGGGATTGATAACAGTGTTCTGGGGATAGAGAGGGGCAATTGGATTAGTTTGGGGGTTGATAACACTGTTCTGCGGATAGTGTGGGGCAGTGGGATTCGTTTGGGGATGGATAACAGTGCTCTGGGGTAGAGTCGGGCAGATGGATTCGTTTGGGGATTGATAACAGTGCAGAGGGGATAGAGCAGGGCAGTGCGATTAGTTTGGGGATTGATAACAGTGAACTGGGGACAGAGCGGGGCAATGGAATTAGTTTGGGGATTGATAACAGTGCTCTGGGGATAGAGCGGGGCAGTGGGATTAGTTTGGGGATTGATCACACTGTTCTGTGGATGGTGCGGGGCAGTGGGATTAGTTTGGCATTGATCACACTGTTCTGGGGATGGTGCGGGGCAGTGGGATTAGTTTGGGGATTGATAACAGTGCTCTGTAGATAGAGGGCAGCAGTGGGATTAGTTTGTGGATTGATAACAGTGTTCTGGGGATGGAGCGGGGCAGTGGGATTAGTTTGGGGATTGATAACAGTGCTCTGGGGGTAGAGTGGGGCAGTTGGATTAGTTTGGGGATTGATAACAGTGCACTGTGGATAGAGCGGGGCAACGGGATTAGTTTGGGGATTGATAACCGTGCTCTGGGGATAGTGCGGGGCAGAGGGATTATTTTGGGGATTGATAACAGTGCTATGGGGATTGAGTGGGGCAGTGGGATTAGTTTGTGGATTGATAACAGTGCTCTGGGGATAGAGCGGGGCAGTGCGATTAGTTTGCGGATTGATAACAGTGAACTGGGGACAGAGAGGGGCAATGGAATTAGTTTGGGGATTGATAACAGTGCACTGGGGATGGAGTGGGGCAATTGGATTAGTTTGCGGATTAATAACAGTGCTCTGGGGATAGAGTGGGGCAGTGGGATTAGTTTGGGGATTGATCACACTGTTCTGGGGATGGTGCGGGGCAGTGGGATTAGTTTGGGCATTGATCACACTGTTCTGGGGATGGTGCGGGGCAGTGGGATTAGTTTGGGGATTGATAACAGTGCTCTGTGGATAGAGGGCGGCAGTGGGATTAGTTTGTGGATTGATAACAGTGCTCTGGGGATAGAGCGGGGCAGTGGGATTAGTTTGGGGATTGATAACAGTGCTCTGGGGATGGAGCGGGGCAACGGGATTAGTTTGGGGATTGATAACAGTGCTCTGGAGATAGAGCGGTGCAGTGGGATTAGTTTGGGGATTGAACACACTGTTCTGGGAATAGTGTGGGGCAGTGGGATTAGTGGATATTGATAACAGTGCTCTGGGGATAGAGCGGGGTAGTGGGATTAGTTTGGGGGTTGATAACAGTGCTCTGGGGGTAGAGTGGGACAGTTGGATTAGTTTGGGGATTGATAACAGTGCTCTGGGGATAGAGCGGGGCAATGGAATTAGTTTGGGGGTTGATAACAGTGCTCTGGGGGTAGAGTGGGGCAGTTGGATTAGTTTGGGGATTGATAACAGTGCACTGGGGATAGAGCGGGGCAACGGGATAAGTTTGGGGATTGATAACCGTGCTCTGGGGATAGTGCGGGGCAGTGGGATTATTTTGGGGATTGATAACTGTGTTCTGGGGATGGAGCGGGGCAGTGGGATTAGTTTGGGGATTGATAACAGTGCTATGGGGATAGAGTGGGGCAGTGGGATTAGTTTGGGGATTGATAACAGTGCTCTGGGGATAGAGCAGGGCAGTGGGATTAGTTTGGGGATTGATAACAGTGCTCTGGGGATAGAGCGGGGCAGTGGGATTAGTTTGGGGATTGATAACAGTGCTCTGGGGATAGAGCGGGGCAGTGGGATTAGTTTGGGGATTGATAACAGTGCTCTGGGGATAGAGCGGGGCTGTGGGATAAGTTTGGGGATTGATAGCAGTGCTCTGGGGATAGAGCGGGGCAGTGGGATTAGTTTGGGGATTGATAACAGTGTTCTGGGGATAGAGCGGGGCAATGGGACTAGTTTGGGGATTGATAACAGTGCTCTGGAGATAGAGCGGGGCAATGGGATTAGTTTGGGGATTGAACACCCTGTTCTGGGGATAGTGCGGGGCAGTGGAATTAGTGGGTATTGATAACAGTGCTCTGGGGATAGAGCGGGGCAGTGGGATTAGTTTGGGGAATGATAACAGTGGTTTGGGGATAGAGCGGTGCAGTGGGATTAATTTAGGGATTGATAACAGTGTTCTGGGGATAGAGAGGGGCAATTGGATTAGTTTGGGGCATGATAACACTGTTCTGCGGATAGTGTGGGGCAGTGGGATTCGTTTGGGGATTGATAACAGTGCTCTGGGGGTAGAGTGGGGCAGATGGATTAGTTTGGGGATTGATCACACTGTTCTGTGGATGGTGCGGGGCAGTGGGATTAGTTTGGCATTGATCACACTGTTCTGGGGATGGTACGGGGCAGTGGGATTAGTTTGGGGATTGATAACAGTGCTCTGTAGATAGAGGGCGGCAGTGGGATTAGTTTGGGGAATGATAACAGTGCTCTGGGGATAGAGCGGTGCAGTGGGATTAATTTAGGGATTGATAACAGTGTTCTAAGGATAGAGAGGGGCAATTGGATTAGTTTGGGGGTTGATAACACTGTTCTGCGGATAGTGTGAGGCAGTGGGATTCGTTTGGGGATTGATAACAGTGCTCTGGGGGTAGAGTGGGGCAGATGGATTAGTTTGGGGATTGATAACAGTGCTCTGGGGATAGAGCGGGGTAGTGGGATTAGTTTGGGGGTTGATAACAGTGCTCTGGGGGTAGAGTGGGACAGTTGGATTAGTTTGGGGATTGATAACAGTGCTCTGGGGATAGAGCGGGGCAATGGGATTAGTTTGGGGGTTGATAACAGTGCTCTGGGGGTAGAGTGGGGCAGTTGGATTAGTTTGGGGATTGATAACAGTGCACTGGGGATAGAGCGGGGCAACGGGATAAGTTTGGGGATCGATAACCGTGCTCTGGGGATAGTGCGGGGCAGTGGGATTATTTTGGGGATTGATAACTGTGTTCTGGGGATGGAGCGGGGCAGTGGGATTAGTTTTGGGATTGATAACAGTGCTATGGGGATAGAGTGGGGCAGTGGGATTAGTTTGGGGATTGATAACAGTGCTCTGGGGATAGAGCAGGGCAGTGGGATTAGTTTTGGGATTGATAACTGTGTTCAGGGGATGGAGCGGGGCAGCGGGATTAGTTTGGGGATTGATAACAGTGCTCTGGGGATAGAGTGGGGCAGTGGGATTAGTTTGGGGATTGATAACAGTGCTCTGGGGATAGAGCGGGGCAGTGGGATTAGTTTGGGGATTGATAACAGTGCTCTGGGGATAGAGCGGGGCAGTGGGATTAGTTTGGGGATTGATCACAGTGTTCTGGGGATAGAGCGGGGCAATGGGATTAGTTTGGGGATTGATAACAGTGCTCTGGAGATAGAGCGGGGCAATGGGATTAGTTTGGGGATTGAACACCCTGTTCTGGGGATAGTGCGGGGCAGTGGGATTAGTGGGTATTGATAACAGTGCTCTGGGGATAGAGCGGGGCAGTGGGATTAGTTTGGGGAATGATAACAGTGCTCTGGGGATAGAGCGGTGCAGTGGGATTAATTTAGGGATTGATAACAGTGTTCTGGGGATAGAGAGGGGCAATTGGATTAGTTTGGGGCATGATAACACTGTTCTGCGGATAGTGTGGGGCAGTGGGATTCGTTTGGGGATTGATAACAGTGCTCTGGGGGTAGAGTGGGGCAGATGGATTAGTTTGGGGATTGATAACAGTGCTCTGGGGATAGTGCGGGGCAGTGGGATTAGTGGGTATTGATAACAGTGCTCTGGGGATAGAGCGGGGCAGTGGGATTCGTTTGGGGAATGATAACAGTGCTCTGGGGATAGAGCGATGCAGTGGGATTAATTTAGGGATTGATAACAGTGTTCTGGGGATAGAGAGGGGCAATTGGATTAGTTTGGGGCATGATAACACTGTTCTGCGGATAGTGTGGGGCAGTGGGATTCATTTGGG
This sequence comes from Scyliorhinus torazame, assembly GCF_047496885.1. NCBI lineage: Eukaryota > Metazoa > Chordata > Chondrichthyes > Carcharhiniformes > Scyliorhinidae > Scyliorhinus > Scyliorhinus torazame. The sequence continues at coordinate 70,338,479 of NC_092722.1, read as the reverse complement.
GATTGATAACAGTGCTCTGGGGTTAGAGTGGGGCAGATGGATTAGTTTGGGGATTGATAACAGTGCTCTGGGGATAGAGCGGGGTAGTGGGATTAGTTTGGGGGTTGACAACAGTGCTCTGGGGGTAGAGTGGGGCAGTTGGAATAGTTTGGGGATTGATAACAGTGCTCTGGGGATAGAGCGGGGCAATGGGATTAGTTTGGGGGTTGATAACAGTGCTCTGGGGGTAGAGTGGGGCAGTTGGATTAGTTTGGGGATTGATAACAGTGCTCTGGGGATAGAGCGGTGCAACGGGATTAGTTTGGGGATTGATAACCGTGCTCTGGGGATAGTGCGGGGCAGTGGGATTAGTTTGGGGGTTGATAACACTGTTCTGCGGATAGTGTGGGGCAGTGGGATTCGTTTGGGGATTGATAACAGTGCTCTGGGGGTAGAGTGGGGCAGATGGTTTAATTTGGGGATTGACAACAGTGCTCTGGGGATAGAGCGGGGTAGTTCGATTAGTTTGGGGGTTGATAACAGTGCTCTGGGGGTAGAGTGGGGCAGTTGGATTAGTTTGGGGATTGATAACAGTGCTCTGGGGATAGAGCGGGGCAATGGGATTAGTTTGGGGGTTGATAACAGTGCTCTGGGGGTAGAGTGGGGCAGTTGGATTAGTTTGGGGATTGATAACAGTGCTCTGGGGATAGAGCGGGGCAACGGGATTAGTTTGGGGATTGATAACCGTGCTCTGGGGATAGTGCGGGTCAGTGGTGTCATGATATTCAAACACACACATCATGATAGACACACCAACAGACAAATCAGAACACACAACACCACAACCAATGACAGAAAGATATAAAAGCACAGACACGACCCCTGGTGGTCAGTAAGAGTTGCAGAGGAGAACCAGGACACAGCTATTGCCAAAGACACTCACGGAGACAGCACGTGCAGAGTATCCAGAACGAACTGTATTATAAGAATTATAATAAAATAGAGTTGTACCACATACAACTGTGTTGGCTCATCTGTGCACCAGAGCACCCAACACCACAAGTGGGATTATTTTGGGGATTGATAACAGTGTTCTGGGGATGGAGCGGGGCAGTGGGATTAGTTTGGGGATTGATAACAGTGCTCTGGGGATAGAGCGGGGCAGTGGGATTAGTTTGGGGATTGATAACAGTGCTCTGGGTATAGAGCGGGGCAATGGGATTACTTTGGGGATTGATAACAATGCTCTGGGGATCGAGTGAGGCAGTGGGATTAGTTTGGGCATTGAAAACAGTGCTCTGGGGAGAGAGTGTCAGTGGGATTTCTTTGGGGATTGATAACAGTGCTCTGGGGATAGAGCAGGGCAGTGGGATTAGTTTTGGGATTGATAACAGTGTTCAGGGGATGGAGCGGGGCAGTGGGATTAGTTTGGGGATTGATAACAGTGCTCTGGGGATAGAGTGGGGCAGTGGGATTAGTTTGGGGATTGATAACAGTGCTCTGGGGATAGAGCGGGGCAGTGGGATAAGTTTGGGGGTTGATAGCAGTGCTCAGGGGATAGTGCGGGGCAGTGGGATTAGTTTGGGGATTGATAACAGTGTTCTGGGGATAGAGCGGGGCAATGGGATTAGTTTGGGGATTGATAACACTGCTCTGGAGATAGAGCGGGGCAATGGGATTAGTTTGGGGATTGAACACACTGTTCAGGGGATAGTGCGGGGCAGTGGGATTAGTTTGGGCATTGATCACACTGTTCTGGGGATGGTGCGGGGCAGTGGGATTAGTTTGGGGATTGATAACAGTGCTCTGTAGATAGAGGGCGGCAGTGGGATTAGTTTGAGGATTGATAACAGTGCTCTGGGGATAGAGCGGGGCAGTGGGATTAGGTTGGGGATTGAACACACTGTTCTGGGAATAGTGCGGGGCAGTGGGATTAGTGGATATTGATAACAGTGCTCTGGGGATAGAGCGGGGCAGTGGGATTAGTTTGGGGAATGATAACAGTGCTCTGGGGATAGAGCGGTGCAGTGGGATTAATTTAGGGATTGATAACAGTGTTCTGGGGATAGAGAGGGGCAATTGGATTAGTTTGGGGGTTGATAACACTGTGCGGATAGTGTGGGGCAGTGGGATTCGTTTGGGGATGGATAACAGTGCTCTGGGGGTAGAGTGGGGCAGATGGATTCGTTTGGGGATTGATAACAGTGCAGAGGGGATAGAGCGGGGCAGTGCGATTAGTTTGGGGATTGATAACAGTGAACTGGGGACAGAGCGGGGCAATGGAATTAGTTTGGGGATTGATAACAGGGCACTGGGGATGGAGTGGGGCAATGGGATTAGTTTGCGGATTAATAACAGTGCTCTGGGGATAGAGCGGGGCAGTGGGATTAGTTTGGGGATTGATCACACTGTTCTGGGGATGGTGCGGGGCAGTGGGATTAGTTTGGGCATTGATCACACTGTTCTGGGGATGGTGCGGGGCAGTGGGATTAGTTTGGGGATTGATAACAGTGCTCTGTAGATAGAGGGCGGCAGTGGGATTAGTTTGTGGATTGATAACAGTGCTCTGGGGATAGAGCGGGGCAGTGGGATTAGTTTGGGGATTGAACACACTGTTCTGGGAATAGTGCGGGGCAGTGGGATTAGTGGATATTGATAACAGTGCCCTGGGGATAGAGCGGGGCAGTGGGATTAGTTTGGGGAATGATAACAGTGCTCTGGGGATAGAGCGGTGCAGTGGGATTAATTTATGGATTGATAACAGTGTTCTGGGGATAGAGAGGGGCAATTGGATTAGTTTGGGGGTTGATAACACTGTTCTGCGGATAGTGTGGGGCAGTGGGATTCGTTTGGGGATGGATAACAGTGCTCTGGGGTAGAGTGGGGCAGATGGATTCGTTTGGGGATTGATAACAGTGCAGAGGGGATAGAGCAGGGCAGTGCGATTAGTTTGGGGATTGATAACAGTGAACTGGGGACAGAGCGGGGCAATGGAATTAGTTTGGGGATTGATAACAGTGCTCTGGGGATAGAGCGGGGCAGTGGGATTAGTTTGGGGATTGATCACACTGTTCTGTGGATGGTGCGGGGCAGTGGGATTAGTTTGGCATTGATCACACTGTTCTGGGGATGGTGCGGGGCAGTGGGATTAGTTTGGGGATTGATAACAGTGCTCTGTAGATAGAGGGCAGCAGTGGGATTAGTTTGTGGATTGATAACAGTGTTCTGGGGATGGAGCGGGGCAGTGGGATTAGTTTGGGGATTGATAACAGTGCTCTGGGGGTAGAGTGGGGCAGTTGGATTAGTTTGGGGATTGATAACAGTGCACTGTGGATAGAGCGGGGCAACGGGATTAGTTTGGGGATTGATAACCGTGCTCTGGGGATAGTGCGGGGCAGAGGGATTATTTTGGGGATTGATAACAGTGCTATGGGGATTGAGTGGGGCAGTGGGATTAGTTTGTGGATTGATAACAGTGCTCTGGGGATAGAGCGGGGCAGTGCGATTAGTTTGCGGATTGATAACAGTGAACTGGGGACAGAGAGGGGCAATGGAATTAGTTTGGGGATTGATAACAGTGCACTGGGGATGGAGTGGGGCAATTGGATTAGTTTGCGGATTAATAACAGTGCTCTGGGGATAGAGTGGGGCAGTGGGATTAGTTTGGGGATTGATCACACTGTTCTGGGGATGGTGCGGGGCAGTGGGATTAGTTTGGGCATTGATCACACTGTTCTGGGGATGGTGCGGGGCAGTGGGATTAGTTTGGGGATTGATAACAGTGCTCTGTGGATAGAGGGCGGCAGTGGGATTAGTTTGTGGATTGATAACAGTGCTCTGGGGATAGAGCGGGGCAGTGGGATTAGTTTGGGGATTGATAACAGTGCTCTGGGGATGGAGCGGGGCAACGGGATTAGTTTGGGGATTGATAACAGTGCTCTGGAGATAGAGCGGTGCAGTGGGATTAGTTTGGGGATTGAACACACTGTTCTGGGAATAGTGTGGGGCAGTGGGATTAGTGGATATTGATAACAGTGCTCTGGGGATAGAGCGGGGTAGTGGGATTAGTTTGGGGGTTGATAACAGTGCTCTGGGGGTAGAGTGGGACAGTTGGATTAGTTTGGGGATTGATAACAGTGCTCTGGGGATAGAGCGGGGCAATGGAATTAGTTTGGGGGTTGATAACAGTGCTCTGGGGGTAGAGTGGGGCAGTTGGATTAGTTTGGGGATTGATAACAGTGCACTGGGGATAGAGCGGGGCAACGGGATAAGTTTGGGGATTGATAACCGTGCTCTGGGGATAGTGCGGGGCAGTGGGATTATTTTGGGGATTGATAACTGTGTTCTGGGGATGGAGCGGGGCAGTGGGATTAGTTTGGGGATTGATAACAGTGCTATGGGGATAGAGTGGGGCAGTGGGATTAGTTTGGGGATTGATAACAGTGCTCTGGGGATAGAGCAGGGCAGTGGGATTATTTTTGGGATTGATAACTGTGTTCAGGGGATGGAGCGGGGCAGTGGGATTAGTTTGGGGATTGATAACAGTGCTCTGGGGATAGAGTGGGGCAGTGGGATTAGTTTGGGGATTGATAACAGTGCTCTGGGGATAGAGCGGGGCAGTGGGATTAGTTTGGGGATTGATAACAGTGCTCTGGGGATAGAGCGGGGCTGTGGGATAAGTTTGGGGATTGATAGCAGTGCTCTGGGGATAGAGCGGGGCAGTGGGATTAGTTTGGGGATTGATAACAGTGTTCTGGGGATAGAGCGGGGCAATGGGACTAGTTTGGGGATTGATAACAGTGCTCTGGAGATAGAGCGGGGCAATGGGATTAGTTTGGGGATTGAACACCCTGTTCTGGGGATAGTGCGGGGCAGTGGAATTAGTGGGTATTGATAACAGTGCTCTGGGGATAGAGCGGGGCAGTGGGATTAGTTTGGGGAATGATAACAGTGGTTTGGGGATAGAGCGGTGCAGTGGGATTAATTTAGGGATTGATAACAGTGTTCTGGGGATAGAGAGGGGCAATTGGATTAGTTTGGGGCATGATAACACTGTTCTGCGGATAGTGTGGGGCAGTGGGATTCGTTTGGGGATTGATAACAGTGCTCTGGGGGTAGAGTGGGGCAGATGGATTAGTTTGGGGATTGATCACACTGTTCTGTGGATGGTGCGGGGCAGTGGGATTAGTTTGGCATTGATCACACTGTTCTGGGGATGGTACGGGGCAGTGGGATTAGTTTGGGGATTGATAACAGTGCTCTGTAGATAGAGGGCGGCAGTGGGATTAGTTTGGGGAATGATAACAGTGCTCTGGGGATAGAGCGGTGCAGTGGGATTAATTTAGGGATTGATAACAGTGTTCTAAGGATAGAGAGGGGCAATTGGATTAGTTTGGGGGTTGATAACACTGTTCTGCGGATAGTGTGAGGCAGTGGGATTCGTTTGGGGATTGATAACAGTGCTCTGGGGGTAGAGTGGGGCAGATGGATTAGTTTGGGGATTGATAACAGTGCTCTGGGGATAGAGCGGGGTAGTGGGATTAGTTTGGGGGTTGATAACAGTGCTCTGGGGGTAGAGTGGGACAGTTGGATTAGTTTGGGGATTGATAACAGTGCTCTGGGGATAGAGCGGGGCAATGGGATTAGTTTGGGGGTTGATAACAGTGCTCTGGGGGTAGAGTGGGGCAGTTGGATTAGTTTGGGGATTGATAACAGTGCACTGGGGATAGAGCGGGGCAACGGGATAAGTTTGGGGATTGATAACCGTGCTCTGGGGATAGTGCGGGGCAGTGGGATTATTTTGGGGATTGATAACTGTGTTCTGGGGATGGAGCGGGGCAGTGGGATTAGTTTGGGGATTGATAACAGTGCTATGGGGATAGAGTGGGGCAGTGGGATTAGTTTGGGGATTGATAACAGTGCTCTGGGGATAGAGCAGGGCAGTGGGATTAGTTTTGGGATTGATAACTGTGTTCAGGGGATGGAGCGGGGCAGCGGGATTAGTTTGGGGATTGATAACAGTGCTCTGGGGATAGAGTGGGGCAGTGGGATTAGTTTGGGGATTGATAACAGTGCTCTGGGGATAGAGCGGGGCAGTGGGATTAGTTTGGGGATTGATAACAGTGCTCTGGGGATAGAGCGGGGCAGTGGGATTAGTTTGGGGATTGATCACAGTGTTCTGGGGATAGAGCGGGGCAATGGGATTAGTTTGGGGATTGATAACAGTGCTCTGGAGATAGAGCGGGGCAATGGGATTAGTTTGGGGATTGAACACCCTGTTCTGGGGATAGTGCGGGGCAGTGGGATTAGTGGGTATTGATAACAGTGCTCTGGGGATAGAGCGGGGCAGTGGGATTAGTTTGGGGAATGATAACAGTGCTCTGGGGATAGAGCGGTGCAGTGGGATTAATTTAGGGATTGATAACAGTGTTCTGGGGATAGAGAGGGGCAATTGGATTAGTTTGGGGCATGATAACACTGTTCTGCGGATAGTGTGGGGCAGTGGGATTCGTTTGGGGATTGATAACAGTGCTCTGGGGGTAGAGTGGGGCAGATGGATTAGTTTGGGGATTGATAACAGTGCTCTGGGGATAGTGCGGGGCAGTGGGATTAGTGGGTATTGATAACAGTGCTCTGGGGATAGAGCGGGGCAGTGGGATTCGTTTGGGGAATGATAACAGTGCTCTGGGGATAGAGCGGTGCAGTGGGATTAATTTAGGGATTGATAACAGTGTTCTGGGGATAGAGAGGGGCAATTGGATTAGTTTGGGGCATGATAACACTGTTCTGCGGATAGTGTGGGGCAGTGGGATTCATTTGGGGATTGATAACAGTGCTCTGGGGTTAGAGTGGGGCAGATGGATTAGTTTGGGGATTGATAACAGTGCTCTGGGGATAGAGCGGGGTATTGGGATTAGTTTGGGGGTTGACAACAGTGCTCTGGGGGTAGAGTGGGGCAGTTGGAATAGTTTGGGGATTGATAACAGTGCTCTGGGGATAGAGCGGGGCAATGGGATTAGTTTGGGGGTTGATAACAGTGCTCTGGGGGTAGAGTGGGGCAGTTGGATTAGTTTGGGGATTGATAACAGTGCTCTGGGGATAGAGCGGTGCAACGGGATTAGTTTGGGGATTGATAACCGTGCTCTGGGGATAGTGCGGGGCAGTGGGATTATTTTGGGGATTGATAACAGTGTTCTGGGGATGGAGCGGGGCAGTGGGATTAGTTTGGGGATTGAGTACAGTGCACTAGGGATGGTGCGGGGCAGTTGGATTATTTTGGGGATTGATAACAGTGCACTGGGGATAGAGCGGGGCAACGGGATAAGTTTGGGGATTGATAACCGTGCTCTGGGGATAGTGCGGGGCAGTGGGATTATTTTGGGGATTGATAACAGTGCTCTGTGGATAGAGGGCGGCAGTGGGATTAGTTTGTGGATTGATAACAGTGCTCTGGGGATAGAGCGGGGCAGTGGGATTAGTTTGGGGATTGATAACAGTGCTCTGGGGATGGAGCGGGGCAACGGGATTAGTTTGGGGATTGATAACAGTGCTCTGGAGATAGAGCGGTGCAGTGGGATTAGTTTGGGGATTGAACACACTGTTCTGGGAATAGTGTGGGGCAGTGGGATTAGTGGATATTGATAACAGTGCTCTGGGGATAGAGCGGGGTAGTGGGATTAGTTTGGGGGTTGATAACAGTGCTCTGGGGGTAGAGTGGGACAGTTGGATTAGTTTGGGGATTTATAACAGTGCTCTGGGGATAGAGCGGGGCAATGGAATTAGTTTGGGGGTTGATAACAGTGCTCTGGGGGTAGAGTGGGGCAGTTGGATTAGTTTGGGGATTGATAACAGTGCACTGGGGATAGAGCGGGGCAACGGGATAAGTTTGGGGATTGATAACCGTGCTCTGGGGATAGTGCGGGGCAGTGGGATTATTTTGGGGATTGATAACTGTGTTCTGGGGATGGAGCGGGGCAGTGGGATTAGTTTGGGGATTGATAACAGTGCTATGGGGATAGAGTGGGGCAGTGGGATTAGTTTGGGGATTGATAACAGTGCTCTGGGGATAGAGCAGGGCAGTGGGATTATTTTTGGGATTGATAACTGTGTTCAGGGGATGGAGCGGGGCAGTGGGATTAGTTTGGGGATTGATAACAGTGCTCTGGGGATAGAGTGGGGCAGTGGGATTAGTTTGGGGATTGATAACAGTGCTCTGGGGATAGAGCGGGGCAGTGGGATTAGTTTGGGGATTGATAACAGTGCTCTGGGGATAGAGCGGGGCTGTGGGATAAGTTTGGGGATTGATAGCAGTGCTCTGGGGATAGAGCGGGGCAGTGGGATTAGTTTGGGGATTGATAACAGTGTTCTGGGGATAGAGCGGGGCAATGGGACTAGTTTGGGGATTGATAACAGTGCTCTGGAGATAGAGCGGGGCAATGGGATTAGTTTGGGGATTGAACACCCTGTTCTGGGGATAGTGCGGGGCAGTGGAATTAGTGGGTATTGATAACAGTGCTCTGGGGATAGAGCGGGGCAGTGGGATTAGTTTGGGGAATGATAACAGTGGTTTGGGGATAGAGCGGTGCAGTGGGATTAATTTAGGGATTGATAACAGTGTTCTGGGGATAGAGAGGGGCAATTGGATTAGTTTGGGGCATGATAACACTGTTCTGCGGATAGTGTGGGGCAGTGGGATTCGTTTGGGGATTGATAACAGTGCTCTGGGGGTAGAGTGGGGCAGATGGATTAGTTTGGGGATTGATCACACTGTTCTGTGGATGGTGCGGGGCAGTGGGATTAGTTTGGCATTGATCACACTGTTCTGGGGATGGTGCGGGGCAGTGGGATTAGTTTGGGGATTGATAACAGTGCTCTGTAGATAGAGGGCGGCAGTGGGATTAGTTTGGGGAATGATAACAGTGCTCTGGGGATAGAGCGGTGCAGTGGGATTAATTTAGGGATTGATAACAGTGTTCTAAGGATAGAGAGGGGCAATTGGATTAGTTTGGGGGTTGATAACACTGTTCTGCGGATAGTGTGAGGCAGTGGGATTCGTTTGGGGATTGATAACAGTGCTCTGGGGGTAGAGTGGGGCAGATGGATTAGTTTGGGGATTGATAACAGTGCTCTGGGGATAGAGCGGGGTAGTGGGATTAGTTTGGGGGTTGATAACAGTGCTCTGGGGGTAGAGTGGGACAGTTGGATTAGTTTGGGGATTGATAACAGTGCTCTGGGGATAGAGCGGGGCAATGGGATTAGTTTGGGGGTTGATAACAGTGCTCTGGGGGTAGAGTGGGGCAGTTGGATTAGTTTGGGGATTGATAACAGTGCACTGGGGATAGAGCGGGGCAACGGGATAAGTTTGGGGATTGATAACCGTGCTCTGGGGATAGTGCGGGGCAGTGGGATTATTTTGGGGATTGATAACTGTGTTCTGGGGATGGAGCGGGGCAGTGGGATTAGTTTGGGGATTGATAACAGTGCTATGGGGATAGAGTGGGGCAGTGGGATTAGTTTGGGGATTGATAACAGTGCTCTGGGGATAGAGCAGGGCAGTGGGATTAGTTTTGGGATTGATAACTGTGTTCAGGGGATGGAGCGGGGCAGTGGGATTAGTTTGGGGATTGATAACAGTGCTCTGGGGATAGAGTGGGGCAGTGGGATTAGTTTGGGGATTGATAACAGTGCTCTGGGGATAGAGCGGGGCAGTGGGATTAGTTTGGGGATTGATAACAGTGCTCTGGGGATAGAGCGGGGCTGTGGGATAAGTTTGGGGATTGATAGCAGTGCTCTGGGGATAGAGCGGGGCAGTGGGATTAGTTTGGGGATTGATCACAGTGTTCTGGGGATAGAGCGGGGCAATGGGATTAGTTTGGGGATTGATAACAGTGCTCTGGAGATAGCGCGGGGCAATGGGATTAGTTTGGGGATTGAACACCCTGTTCTGGGGATAGTGCGGGGCAGTGGGATTAGTGGGTATTGATAACAGTGCTCTGGGGATAGAGCGGGGCAGTGGGATTAGTTTGGGGAATGATAACAGCGCTCTGGGGATAGAGCGGTGCAGTGGGATTAATTTAGGGATTGATAACAGTGTTCTGGGGATAGAGAGGGGCAATTGGATTAGTTTGGGGCATGATAACACTGTTCTGCGGATAGTGTGGGGCAGTGGGATTCGTTTGGGGATTGATAACAGTGCTCTGGGGGTAGAGTGGGGCAGATGGATTAGTTTTGGGATTGATAACAGTGCTCTGGGGATAGTGCGGGGCAGTGGGATTAGTGGGTATTGATAACAGTGCTCTGGGGATAGAGCGGGGCAGTGGGATTCGTTTGGGGAATGATAACAGTGCTCTGGGGATAGAGCGGTGCAGTGGGATTAATTTAGGGATTGATAACAGTGTTCTGGGGATAGAGAGGGGCAATTGGATTAGTTTGGGGCATGATAACACTGTTCTGCGGATAGTGTGGGGCAGTGGGATTCGTTTGGGGATTGATAACAGTGCTCTGGGGTTAGAGTGTGGCAGATGGATTAGTTTGGGGATTGATAACAGTGCTCTGGGGATAGAGCGGGGTAGTGGGATTAGTTTGGGGGTTGACAACAGTGCTCTGGGGGTAGAGTGGGGCAGTTGGAATAGTTTGGGGATTGATAACAGTGCTCTGGGGATAGAGCGGGGCAATGGGATTAGTTTGGGGGTTGATAACAGTGCTCTGGGGGTAGAGTGGGGCAGTTGGATTAGTTTGGGGATTGATAACAGTGCTCTGGGGATAGAGCGGTGCAACGGGATTAGTTTGGGGATTGATAACCGTGCTCTGGGGATAGTGCGGGGCAGTGGGATTATTTTGGGGATTGATAACAGTGTTCTGGGGATGGAGCGGGGCAGTGGGATTAGTTTGGGGATTGAGTACAGTGCACTAGGGATGGTGCGGGGCAGTGGGATTAGTTTGGGGATTGATAACTGTGTCCTGGGGATAGAGCTGGGCAATGGGATTTGTTTGGGGATTGATAACAGTGCAGAGGGGATAGAGCGGGGCAGTGGGATTAGTTTGGGGATTGAGTACAGTGTTCTGGGGATAGAGCGGGGCAATGGGATTAGTTTGGGGATTGATAACAGTGCTCTGGGGATAGAGCGGGGCAATGGGATTAGTTTGGGCATTGATCACACTGTTCTGGGGATGATGCGGGGCAGTGGAATTAGTTTGGGGATTGATAACAGTGCTCTGTGGATAAATGGCGGCAGTGGGATTAGTTTGTGGATTGATAACAGTGATCTGGGGATAGAGCGGGGCAGTGGGATTAGTTTGGGGATTGATAACAGTGCTCTGTGGATGGAGCGGGGCAATGGGATTAGTTTGGGGATTGATAACAGTGCTCTGGAGATAGAGCGGGGCAATGGGATTAGTTTGGGGATTGAACACACTGTTCTGGGAATAGTGCGGGGCAATGGGATTAGTGGGTATTGATAACAGTGCTCTGGGGATAGAGCGGGGCAGTGGGATTAGTTTGGGGAATGATAACAGTGCTCTGGGGATAGAGCGGTGCAGTGGGATTAATTTAGGGATTGATAACAGTGTTCTGGGGATAGAGAGGGGCAATTGGATTAGTTTGGGGGTTGATAACACTGTTCTGCGGATAGTGTGGGGCAGTGGGATTCGTTTGCGGATTGATAACAGTGCTCTGGGGGTAGAGTGGGGCAGATGGATTAGTTTGGGGATTGATAACAGTGTTCTGGGGATAGAGCGGGGTAGTGGGATTAGTTTGGGGATTGATAACAGTGCTCTGGGGGTAGAGTGGGGCAGATGGATTAGTTTGGGGATTGATAACCGTGCTCTGGGAATAGTGCGGGGCAGTGGGATTATTTTGGGGATTGATAACAGTGTTCTGGGGAAGGAACGGGGCAGTGGGATTAGTTTGGGGATTGAGTACAGTGCACTGGGGATGGTGCGGCGCAGTGGGATTAGTTTGGGGATTGATAACTGTGTCCTGGGGATAGAGCTGGGCAAGGGGATTTGTTTGGGGATTGATAACAGTGCAGAGGGGATAGAGCGGGGCAGTGCGATTAGTTTGGGGATTGATAACAGTGAACTGGGGATAGAGCGGGGCAATGAAATTAGTTTGGGGATTGATAACAGTGCACTGGGGATGGAGTGGGGCAATGAGATTAGTTTGCGGATTGATAACAGTGCTCTGGGGATAGAGCGGGGCAGTGGGATTAGTTTGGGGATTGAGTACAGTGTTCTGGGGATCGAGCGGGGCAATGGGATTAGTTTGGGGATTGATAACAGTGCTCTGGGGATAGAGCGGGGCAATGGGATTAGTTTGGGCATTGATCACACTGTTCTGGGGATGATGCGGGCAATGGGATTAGTTTGGGGATTGATAACAGTGCTCTGGGGATAGAGCTGGGCAGTGGGATTAGCTTGTGGATTGATAACAGTGTTCTGGGGATGGAGCGGGGCAGTGGGATTAATTTGGGGATTGATAATAGTGTTCTGGGGATGGAGCGGGGCAGTGGGATTAATTTGGGGCTTGATAACAGTGCTCTGGGGATAGAGCGGGGCAGTGGGATTAGTTTGGGGATTGAAAACAGTGTTCTCGGGATAGAGCGGGGCAGTGGGATAAGTTTGGGGATTGATAACAGATACTGGGGATAGAGCGGGTCAGTGGGATTAGTTTTGGGGATTGATAACAGTGCAGTGGGGATAGAGCGGGGCAGTGGAATTCGTTTGGGGATTGATAACAATGCTCTGGGGATAGAGCGGGGCAGTGGGATTAGTTTGGGGATTGATAACAGTGTTCTGGGGGTAGAGTGGGACAGTTGGATTAGTTTGGGGATTGATAACAGTGCTCTGGGGATAGAGCGGGGCAATGGGATTAGTTTGGGGGTTGATAACAGTGCTCTGGGGGTAGAGTGGGGCAGTTGGATTAGTTTGGGGATTGATAACAGTGCACTGGGGATAGAGCGGGGCAACGGGATAAGTTTGGGGATTGATAACCGTGCTCTGGGGATAGTGCGGGGCAGTGGGATTATTTTGGGGATTGATAACTGTGTTCTGGGGATGGAGCGGGGCAGTGGGATTAGTTTGGGGATTGATAACAGTGCTATGGGGATAGAGTGGGGCAGTGGGATTAGTTTGGGGATTGATAACAGTGCTCTGGGGATAGAGCAGGGCAGTGGGATTAGTTTTGGGATTGATAACTGTGTTCAGGGGATGGAGCGGGGCAGTGGGATTAGTTTGGGGATTGATAACAGTGCTCTGGGGATAGAGTGGGGCAGTGGGATTAGTTTGGGGATTGATAACAGTGCTCTGGGGATAGAGCGGGGCAGTGGGATTAGTTTGGGGATTGATAACAGTGCTCTGGGGATAGAGCGGGGCTGTGGGATAAGTTTGGGGATTGATAGCAGTGCTCTGGGGATAGAGCGGGGCAGTGGGATTAGTTTGGGGATTGATAACAGTGCTCTGGAGATAGCGCGGGGCAATGGGATTAGTTTGGGGATTGAACACCCTGTTCTGGGGATAGTGCGGGGCAGTGGGATTAGTGGGTATTGATAACAGTGCTCTGGGGATAGAGCGGGGCAGTGGGATTAGTTTGGGGAATGATAACAGCGCTCTGGGGATAGAGCGGTGCAGTGGGATTAATTTAGGGATTGATAACAGTGTTCTGGGGATAGAGAGGGGCAATTGGATTAGTTTGGGGCATGATAACACTGTTCTGCGGATAGTGTGGGGCAGTGGGATTCGTTTGGGGATTGATAACAGTGCTCTGGGGGTAGAGTGGGGCAGATGGATTAGTTTGGGGATTGATAACAGTGCTCTGGGGATAGTGCGGGGCAGTGGGATTAGTGGGTATTGATAACAGTGCTCTGGGGATAGAGCGGGGCAGTGGGATTCGTTTGGGGAATGATAACAGTGCTCTGGGGATAGAGCGGTGCAGTGGGATTAATTTAGGGATTGATAACAGTGTTCTGGGGATAGAGAGGGGCAATTGGATTAGTTTGGGGCATGATAACACTGTTCTGCGGATAGTGTGGGGCAGTGGGATTCGTTTGGGGATTGATAACAGTGCTCTGGGGTTAGAGTGGGGCAGATGGATTAGTTTGGGGATTGATAACAGTGCTCTGGGGATAGAGCGGGGTAGTGGGATTAGTTTGGGGGTTGACAACAGTGCTCTGGGGGTAGAGTGGGGCAGTTGGAATAGTTTGGGGATTGATAACAGTGCTCTGGGGATAGAGCGGGGCAATGGGATTAGTTTGGGGGTTGATAACAGTGCTCTGGGGGTAGAGTGGGGCAGTTGGATTAGTTTGGGGATTGATAACAGTGCTCTGGGGATAGAGCGGTGCAACGGGATTAGTTTGGGGATTGATAACCGTGCTCTGGGGATAGTGCGGGGCAGTGGGATTATTTTGGGGATTGATAACAGTGTTCTGGGGATGGAGCGGGGCAGTGGGATTAGTTTGGGGATTGAGTACAGTGCACTAGGGATGGTGCGGGGCAGTGGGATTAGTTTGGGGATTGATAACTGTGTCCTGGGGATAGAGCTGGGCAATGGGATTTGTTTGGGGATTGATAACAGTGCAGAGGGGATAGAGCGGGGCAGTGGGATTAGTTTGGGGATTGAGTACAGTGTTCTGGGGATAGAGCGGGGCAATGGGATTAGTTTGGGGATTGATAACAGTGCTCTGGGGATAGAGCGGGGCAATGGGATTAGTTTGGGCATTGATCACACTGTTCTGGGGATGATGCGGGGCAGTGGAATTAGTTTGGGGATTGATAACAGTGCTCTGTGGATAAATGGCGGCAGTGGGATTAGTTTGTGGATTGATAACAGTGATCTGGGGATAGAGCGGGTCAGTGGGATTAGTTTTGGGGATTGATAACAGTGCAGTGGGGATAGAGCGGGGCAGTGGAATTCGTTTGGGGATTGATAACAATGCTCTGGGGATAGAGCGGGGCAGTGGGATTAGTTTGGGGATTGATAACAGTGTTCTGGGGATAGAGTGAGGCAGTGGGAATAGTTCGGGGATTGATAACAGTGCTCTGGGGATAGAGCGTGGCAGTGGGATTTCTTTGGGGATTGATAACAGGGCTCTGGGGATAGAGCGGGACAATGGGTTTAGTTTGGGGATTGATAACAGTGCTCTGGTTATAGAGCGGGGCAGTGGGATTAGTTTGGGGATTGAGTACAGTGTTCTGGGGATAGAGCGGGGCAATGGGATTAGTTTGGGGATTGATAACAGTGCTCTGGGGATAGAGCGGGGCAATGGGATTAGTTTGGGCATTGATCACACTGTTCTGGGGATGATGCGGGGCAGTGGAATTAGTTTGGGGATTGATAACAGTGCTCTGTGGATAAATGGCGGCAGTGGGATTAGTTTGTGGATTGATAACAGTGATCTGGGGATAGAGCGGGGCAGTGGGATTAGTTTGGGGATTGATAACAGTGCTCTGGGGATGGAGCGGGGCAATGGGATTAGTTTGGGGATTGATAACAGTGCTCTGGAGATAGAGCGGGGCAATGGGATTAGTTTGGGGATTGAACACACTGTTCTGGGAATAGTGCGGGGCAATGGGATTAGTGGGTATTGATAACAGTGCTCTGGGGATAGAGCGGGGCAGTGGGATTAGTTTGGGGAATGATAACAGTGCTCTGGGGATAGAGCGGTGCAGTGGGATTAATTTAGGGATTGATAACAGTGTTCTGGGGATAGAGAGGGGCAATTGGATTAGTTTGGGGGTTGATAACACTGTTCTGCGGATAGTGTGGGGCAGTGGGATTCGTTTGCGGATTGATAACAGTGCTCTGGGGGTAGAGTGGGGCAGATGGATTAGTTTGGGGATTGATAACAGTGTTCTGGGGATAGAGCGGGGTAGTGGGATTAGTTTGGGGATTGATAACAGTGCTCTGGGGGTAGAGTGGGGCAGATGGATTAGTTTGGGGATTGATAACAGTGCTCTGGGGATAGAGCGGGGTAGTGGGATTAGTTTGGGGGTTGATAACAGTGCTCTGGGGGTAGAGTGGGGCAGTTGGATTAGTTTGGGGATTGATAACAGTGCTCTGGGGATAGAGCGGGGCAACGGGATTAGTTTGGGGATTGATAACCGTGCTCTGGGAATAGTGCGGGGCAGTGGGATTATTTTGGGGATTGATAACAGTGTTCTGGGGAAGGAACGGGGCAGTGGGATTAGTTTGGGGATTGAGTACAGTGCACTGGGGATGGTGCGGCGCAGTGGGATTAGTTTGGGGATTGATAACTGTGTCCTGGGGATAGAGCTGGGCAAGGGGATTTGTTTGGGGATTGACAACAGTGCAGAGGGGATAGAGCGGGGCAGTGCGATTAGTTTGGGGATTGATAACAGTGAACTGGGGATAGAGCGGGGCAATGAAATTAGTTTGGGGATTGATAACAGTGCACTGGGGATGTAGTGGGGCAATGAGATTAGTTTGCGGATTGATAACAGTGCTCTGGGGATAGATCGGGGCAGTGGGATTAGTTTGGGGATTGAGTACAGTGTTCTGGGGATCGAGCGGTGCAATGGGATTAGTTTGGGGATTGATAACAGTGCTCTGGGGATAGAGCGGGGCAATGGGATTAGTTTGGGCATTGATCACACTGTTCTGGGGATGATGCGGGCAATGGGATTAGTTTGGGGATTGATAACAGTGCTCTGGGGATAGAGCTGGGCAGTGGGATTAGCTTGTGGATTGATAACAGTGTTCTGGGGATGGAGCGGGGCAGTGGGATTAATTTGGGGATTGATAATAGTGTTCTGGGGATGGAGCGGGGCAGTGGGATTAATTTGGGGCTTGATAACAGTGCTCTGGGGATAGAGCGGGGCAGTGGGATTAGTTTGGGGATTGAAAACAGTGTTCTCGGGATAGAGCGGGGCAGTGGGATAAGTTTGGGGATTGATAACAGATACTGGGGATAGAGCGGGTCAGTGGGATTAGTTTTGGGGATTGATAACAGTGCAGTGGGGATAGAGCGGGGCAGTGGAATTCGTTTGGGGATTGATAACAATGCTCTGGGGATAGAGCGGGGCAGTGGGATTAGTTTGGGGATTGATAACAGTGTTCTGGGGATAGAGTGAGGCAGTGGGAATAGTTCGGGGATTGATAACAGTGCTCTGGGGATAGAGCGTGGCAGTGGGATTTCTTTGGGGATTGATAACAGGGCTCTGGGGATAGAGCGGGACAATGGGTTTAGTTTGGGGATTGATAACAGTGCTCTGGTTATAGAGCGGGGCAGTGGGATTAGTTTGGGGATTGATAACAGTGTTCTGGGGAGAGAGCGGTGCAGTGGGATTAGTGGGTATTGATAACAGTGCTCTGGGGATAGAGCGGGGCAGTGGGATTAGTTTGGGGAATAATAACAGTGCTCTGGGGATAGAGCGGTGCAGTGGGATTAATTTAGGGATTGATAACAGTGTTCTGGGGATAGAGAGGGGCAATTGGATTAGTTTGGGGGTTGATAACACTGTTCTGCGGATAGTGTGGGGCAGAGGGATTCGTTTGGGGATTGATAACAGTGCTCTGGGGGTAGAGTGGGGCAGATGGATTAGTTTGGGGATTGATAACAGTGCTCTGCGGATAGAGCGGGGTAGTGGGATTAGTTTGGGGGTTGATAACAGTGCTCTGGGGGTAGAGTGGGGCAGTTGGATTAGTTTGGGGATTGATAACAGTGCTCTGGGGATAGAGCGGGGCAATGGGATTAGTTTGGGGGTTGATAACAGTGCTCTGGGGGTAGAGTGGGGCAGTTGGATTAGTTTGGGGATTGATAACAGTGCTCTGGGGATAGAGCGGGGCAACGGGATTAGTTTGGGGATTGATAACCGTGCTCTGGGGATAGTGCGGGGCAGTGGGATTATTTTGGGGATTGATAACAGTGTTCTGGGGATGGCGCGGGGCAGTGGGATTCGTTTGGGGATTGATAACAGTGCTCTGGGGATAGAGCGGGGCAGTGGGATTAGTTTGGGGATTGATAACAGTGCTCTGGGGATAGAGCGGGGCAATGGGATTACTTTGGGGATTGATAACAGTGCTCTGGGGATCGAGTGAGGCAGTGGGATTAGTTTGGGCATTGATAACAGTACTCTGGGGATAGAGCGGGGCAGTGGGATTAGTTTTGGGATTGATAACAGTGCACTGGGGATGGAGTGGGGCAATGAGATTAGTTTGCGGATTGATAACAGTGCTCTGGGGATAGAGCGGGGCAGTGGGATTAGTTTGGGGATTGAGTACAGTGTTCTGGGGATAGAGCGGGGCAATGGGATTAGTTTGGGGATTGATAACAGTGCTCTGGGGATAGAGCGGGGCAATGGGATTAGTTTGGGCATTGATCACACTGTTCTGGGGATGATGCGGGCAATGGGATTAGTTTGGGGGTTGATAACAGTGCTCTGGGGATAGAGCTGGGCAGTGGGATTAGCTTGTGGATTGATAACAGTGTTCTGGGGATGGAGCGGGGCAGTGGGATTAATTTGGGGATTGATAATAGTGTTCTGGGGATGGAGCGGGGCAGTGGGATTAATTTGGGGCTTGATAACAGTGCTCTGGGGATAGAGCGGGGCAGTGGGATTAGTTTGGGGATTGAAAACAGTGTTCTCGGGATAGAGCGGGGCAGTGGGATAAGTTTGGGGATTGATAACAGATACTGGGGATAGAGCGGGTCAGTGGGATTAGTTTTGGGGATTGATAACAGTGCAGTGGGGATAGAGCGGGGCAGTGGAATTCGTTTGGGGATTGATAACAATGCTCTGGGGATAGTGCGGGGCAGTGGGATTAGTTTGGGGATTGATAACAGTGTTCTGGGGATAGAGTGAGGCAGTGGGATTAGTTTTGGGGATTGATAACAGTGCAGTGGGGATAGAGCGTGGCAGTGGGATTTCTTTGGGGATTGATAACAATGCTCTGGGGATAGAGCGGGGCAGTGGGATTAGTTTGGGGATTGATAACAGTGCTCTGGGGATAGAGCGGGGCAGTGGGATTAGTTTTGGGATTGATAACAGTGCTCTGGGGATAGAGCGGGGCAGTGGGATTAGTTTTCGGATTGATAACAGTGTTCAGGGGATGGAGCGGGGCAGTGGGATTAGTTTGTTGATTGATAACAGTGCTCTGGGGATAGAGTGAGGCAGTGGGATTAGTTTGGGCATTGATAACAGTGCTCTGGGGAGAGAGTGTCAGTGGGATTTCTTTGGGGATTGATAACAGTGCTCTGGGGATAGAGCAGGGCAGTGGGATTAGTTTTGGGTTTGATAACAGTGTTCAGGGGATGGAGCGGGGCAGTGGGATTAGTTTGGGGATTGATAACAGTGCTCTGGGGATAGAGTGGGGCAGTGGGATTAGTTTGGGGATTGATAACAGTGCTCTGGGGATAGTGCGGGGCAGTGGGATTAGTTTGGGGAATGATAACAGTGCTCTGGGGATAGAGCGGTGCAGTGGGATTAATTTAGGGATTGATAACAGTGTTCTGGGGATAGAGAGGGGCAATTTGATTAGTTTGGGGGTTGATAACACTGTTCTGCGGATAGTGTGGGGCAGTGGGATTCGTTTGGGGATTGATAACAGTGCTCTGGGGGTAGAGTGGGGCAGATGGATTAGTTTGGGGATTGATAACAGTGCTCTGGGGATAGAGCGGGGTAGTGGGATTAGTTTGGGGGTTGATAACAGTGCTCTGGGGGTAGAGTGGGGCAGTTGGATTAGTTTGGGGATTGATAACAGTGCTCTGGGGATAGAGCGGGGCAATGGGATTAGTTTGGGGGTTGATAACAGTGCTCTGGGGGTAGAGTGGGGCAGTTGGATTAGTTTGGGGATTGATAACAGTGCACTGTGGATAGAGCGGGGCAACGGGATTAGTTTGGGGATTGATAACCATGCTCTGGGGATAGTGCGGGGCAGAGGGATTATTTTGGGGATTGATAACAGTGTTCTGGGGACGGAGCGGGGCAGTGGGATTAGTTTGTGGATTGATAACAGTGCTCTGGGGATAGAGCGGGGCAGTGCGATTAGTTTGGGGATTGATAACAGTGAACTGGGGACAGAGCGGGGCAATGGAATTAGTTTGGGGATTGATAACAGTGCACTGGGGATGGAGTGGGGCAATTGGATTAGTTTGCGGATTAATAACAGTGCTCTGGGGATAGAGCGGGGCAGTGCGATTAGTTTGGGGATTGATCACACTGTTCTGGGGATGGTGCGGGGCAGTGGGATTAGTTTGGGCATTGATCACACTGTTCTGGGGATGGTGCGGGGCAGTGGGATTAGTTTGGGGATTGATAACAGTGCTCTGGGGATAGAGCGGGGCAGTGGGATTAGTTTGGGGATTGATAACAGTGCTCTGGGGATGGAGCGGGGCAACGGGATTAGTTTGGGGATTGATAACAGTGCTCTGGAGATAGAGCGGTGCAGTTGGATTAGTTTGGGGATTGAACACACTGTTCTGGGAATAGTGTGGGGCAGTGGGATTAGTGGATATTGATAACAGTGCTCTGGGGATAAAGCGGGGCAGTGGGATTAGTTTGGGGAATGATAACAGTGCTCTGGGGATAGAGCGGTGCAGTGGGATTAATTTAGGGATTGATAACAGTGTTCTGGGGATAGAGAGGGGCAATTGGATTAGTTTGGGGGTTGATAACACTGTTCTGCGGATAGTGTGATGCAGTGGGATTCGTTTGGGGATTGATAACAGTGCTCTGTGGGTAGAGTGGGGCAGATGGATTAGTTTGGCGATTGATAACAGTGCTCTGGGGATAGAGCGGGGTAGTGGGATTAGTTTGGGGGTTGATAACAGTGCTCTGGGGGTAGAGTGGGGCAGTTGGATTAGTTTGGGGATTGATAACAGTGCTCTGGGGATAGAGCGGGGCAATGGGATTAGTTTGGGGGTTGATAACAGTGCTCTGGGGGTAGAGTGGGGCAGTTGGATTAGTTTGGGGATTGATAACAGTGCACTGGGGATAGAGCGGGGCAACGGGATAAGTTTGGGGATTGATAACCGTGCTCTGGGGATAGTGCGGGGCAGTGGGATTATTTTGGGGATTGATAACTGTGTTCTGGGGATGGAGCGGGGCAGTGGGATTAGTTTGGGGATTGATAACAGTGCTATGGGGATAGAGTGGGGCAGTGGGATTAGTTTGGGGATTGATAACAGTGCTCTGGGGATAGAGCAGGGCAGTGGGATTAGTTTTGGGATTGATAACTGTGTTCAGGGGATGGAGCGGGGCAGTGGGATTAGTTTGGGGATTGATAACAGTGCTCTGGGGATAGAGTGGGGCAGTGGGATTAGTTTGGGGATTGATAACAGTGCTCTGGGGATAGAGCGGGGTAGTGGGATTAGTTTGGGGATTGATAACAGTGCTCTGGGGATAGAGCGGGGCAGTGGAATAAGTTTGGGGATTGATAGCAGTGCTCTGGGGATAGAGCGGGGCAGTGGGATTAGTTTGGGGATTGATAACAGTGTTCTGGGGATAGAGCGGTGCAATGGGATTAGTTTGGGGATTGATAACAGTGCTCTGGAGATAGAGCGGTGCAGTGGGATTAATTTAGGGATTGATCACACTGTTCTGGGGATGATGCGGGCAATGGGATTAGTTTGGGGATTGATAACAGTGCTCTGGGGATAGAGCTGGGCAGTGGGATTAGCTTGTGGATTGATAACAGTGTTCTGGGGATGGAGCGGGGCAGTGGGATTAATTTGGGGATTGATAATAGTGTTCTGGGGATGGAGCGGGGCAGTGGGATTAATTTGGGGCTTGATAACAGTGCTCTGGGGATAGAGCGGGGCAGTGGGATTAGTTTGGGGATTGAAAACAGTGTTCTCGGGATAGAGCGGGGCAGTGGGATAAGTTTGGGGATTGATAACAGATACTGGGGATAGAGCGGGTCAGTGGGATTAGTTTTGGGGATTGATAACAGTGCAGTGGGGATAGAGCGGGGCAGTGGAATTCGTTTGGGGATTGATAACAATGCTCTGGGGATAGAGCGGGGCAGTGGGATTAGTTTGGGGATTGATAACAGTGTTCTGGGGATAGAGTGAGGCAGTGGGAATAGTTCGGGGATTGATAACAGTGCTCTGGGGATAGAGCGTGGCAGTGGGATTTCTTTGGGGATTGATAGCAGGGCTCTGGGGATAGAGCGGGACACTGGGTTTAGTTTGGGGATTGATAACAGTGCTCTGGTTATAGAGCGGGGCAGTGGGATTAGTTTGGGGATTGATAACAGTGTTCTGGGGAGAGAGCGGTGCAGTGGGATTAGTGGGTATTGATAACAGTGCTCTGGGGATAGAGCGGGGCAGTGGGATTAGTTTGGGGAATAATAACAGTGCTCTGGGGATAGAGCGGTGCAGTGGGATTAATTTAGGGATTGATAACAGTGTTCTGGGGATAGAGAGGGGCAATTGGATTAGTTTGGGGGTTGATAACACTGTTCTGCGGATAGTGTGGGGCAGAGGGATTCGTTTGGGGATTGATAACAGTGCTCTGGGGGTAGAGTGGGGCAGATGGATTAGTTTGGGGATTGATAACAGTGCTCTGGGGATAGAGCGGGGTAGTGGGATTAGTTTGGGGGTTGATAACAGTGCTCTGGGGGTAGAGTGGGGCAGTTGGATTAGTTTGGGGATTGATAACAGTGCTCTGGGGATAGAGCGGGGCAATGGGATTAGTTTGGGGGTTGATAACAGTGCTCTGGGGGTAGAGTGGGGCAGTTGGATTAGTTTGGGGATTGATAACAGTGCTCTGGGGATAGAGCGGGGCAACGGGATTAGTTTGGGGATTGATAACCGTGCTCTGGGGATAGTGCGGGGCAGTGGGATTATTTTGGGGATTGATAACAGTGTTCTGGGGATGGCCCGGGGCAGTGGGATTCGTTTGGGGATTGATAACAGTGCTCTGGGGATAGAGCGGGGCAGTGGGATTAGTTTGGGGATTGATAACAGTGCTCTGGGGATAGAGCGGGGCAATGGGATTACTTTGGGGATTGATAACAGTGCTCTGGGGATCGAGTGAGGCAGTGGGATTAGTTTGGGCATTGATAACAGTGCTCTGGGGATAGAGCGGGGCAGTGGGATTAGTTTTGGGATTGATAACAGTGCACTGGGGATGGAGTGGGGCAATGAGATTAGTTTGCGGATTGATAACAGTGCTCTGGGGATAGAGCGGGGCAGTGGGATTAGTTTGGGGATTGAGTACAGTGTTCTGGGGATAGAGCGGGGCAATGGGATTAGTTTGGGGATTGATAACAGTGCTCTGGGGATAGAGCGGGGCAATGGGATTAGTTTGGGCATTGATCACACTGTTCTGGGGATGATGCGGGCAATGGGATTAGTTTGGGGGTTGATAACAGTGCTCTGGGGATAGAGCTGGGCAGTGGGATTAGCTTGTGGATTGATAACAGTGTTCTGGGGATGGAGCGGGGCAGTGGGATTAATTTGGGAATTGATAATAGTGTTCTGGGGATGGAGCGGGGCAGTGGGATTAATTTGGGGCTTGATAACAGTGCTCTGGGGATAGAGCGGGGCAGTGGGATTAGTTTGGGGATTGAAAACAGTGTTCTCGGGATAGAGCGGGGCAGTGGGATAAGTTTGGGGATTGATAACAGATACTGGGGATAGAGTGGGTCAGTGGGATTAGTTTTGGGGATTGATAACAGTGCAGTGGGGATAGAGCGGGGCAGTGGAATTCGTTTGGGGATTGATAACAATGCTCTGGGGATAGTGCGGGGCAGTGGGATTAGTTTGGGGATTGATAACAGTGTTCTGGGGATAGAGTGAGGCAGTGGGATTAGTTTTGGGGATTGATAACAGTGCAGTGGGGATAGAGCGTGGCAGTGGGATTTCTTTGGGGATTGATAACAATGCTCTGGGGATAGAGCGGGGCAGTGGGATTAGTTTGGGGATTGATAACAGTGCTCTGGGGATAGAGCGGGGCAGTGGGATTAGTTTTGGGATTGATAACAGTGCTCTGGGGATAGAGCGGGGCAGTGGGATTAGTTTTCGGATTGATAACAGTGTTCAGGGGATGGAGCGGGGCAGTGGGATTAGTTTGTTGATTGATAACAGTGCTCTGGGGATAGAGTGAGGCAGTGGGATTAGTTTGGGCATTGATAACAGTGCTCTGGGGAGAGAGTGTCAGTGGGATTTCTTTGGGGATTGATAACAGTGCTCTGGGGATAGAGCAGGGCAGTGGGATTAGTTTTGGGATTGATAACAGTGTTCAGGGGATGGAGCGGGGCAGTGGGATTAGTTTGGGGATTGATAACAGTGCTCTGGGGATAGAGTGGGGCAGTGGGATTAGTTTGGGGATTGATAACAGTGCTCTGGGGATAGTGCGGGGCAGTGGGATTAGTTTGGGGAATGATAACAGTGCTCTGGGGATAGAGCGGTGCAGTGGGATTAATTTAGGGATTGATAACAGTGTTCTGGGGATAGAGAGGGGCAATTTGATTAGTTTGGGGGTTGATAACACTGTTCTGCGGATAGTGTGGGGCAGTGGGATTCGTTTGGGGATTGATAACAGTGCTCTGGGGGTAGAGTGGGGCAGATGGATTAGTTTGGGGATTGATAACAGTGCTCTGGGGATAGAGCGGGGTAGTGGGATTAGTTTGGGGGTTGATAACAGTGCTCTGGGGGTAGAGTGGGGCAGTTGGATTAGTTTGGGGATTGATAACAGTGCTCTGGGGATAGAGCGGGGCAATGGGATTAGTTTGGGGGTTGATAACAGTGCTCTGGGGGTAGAGTGGGGCAGTTGGATTAGTTTGGGGATTGATAACAGTGCACTGTGGATAGAGCGGGGCAACGGGATTAGTTTGGGGATTGATAACCATGCTCTGGGGATAGTGCGGGGCAGAGGGATTATTTTGGGGATTGATAACAGTGTTCTGGGGACGGAGCGGGGCAGTGGGATTAGTTTGGGGATTGATAACAGTGCTATGGGGATTGAGTGGGGCAGTGGGATTAGTTTGTGGATTGATAACAGTGCTCTGGGGATAGAGCGGGGCAGTGCGATTAGTTTGGGGATTGATAACAGTGAACTGGGGACAGAGCGGGGCAATGGAATTAGTTTGGGGATTGATAACAGTGCACTGGGGATGGAGTGGGGCAATTGGATTAGTTTGCGGATTAATAACAGTGCTCTGGGGATAGAGCGGGGCAGTGCGATTAGTTTGGGGATTGATCACACTGTTCTGGGGATGGTGCGGGGCAGTGGGATTAGTTTGGGCATTGATCACACTGTTCTGGGGATGGTGCGGGGCAGTGGGATTAGTTTGGGGATTGATAACAGTGCTCTGGGGATAGAGCGGGGCAGTGGGATTAGTTTGGGGATTGATAACAGTGCTCTGGGGATGGAGCGGGGCAACGGGATTAGTTTGGGGATTGATAACAGTGCTCTGGAGATAGAGCGGTGCAGTTGGATTAGTTTGGGGATTGAACACACTGTTCTGGGAATAGTGTGGGGCAGTGGGATTAGTGGATATTGATAACAGTGCTCTGGGGATAAAGCGGGGCAGTGGGATTAGTTTGGGGAATGATAACAGTGCTCTGGGGATAGAGCGGTGCAGTGGGATTAATTTAGGGATTGATAACAGTGTTCTGGGGATAGAGAGGGGCAATTGGATTAGTTTGGGGGTTGATAACACTGTTCTGCGGATAGTGTGATGCAGTGGGATTCGTTTGGGGATTGATAACAGTGCTCTGTGGGTAGAGTGGGGCAGATGGATTAGTTTGGCGATTGATAACAGTGCTCTGGGGATAGAGCGGGGTAGTGGGATTAGTTTGGGGGTTGATAACAGTGCTCTGGGGGTAGAGTGGGGCAGTTGGATTAGTTTGGGGATTGATAACAGTGCTCTGGGGATAGAGCGGGGCAATGGGATTAGTTTGGGGGTTGATAACAGTGCTCTGGGGGTAGAGTGGGGCAGTTGGATTAGTTTGGGGATTGATAACAGTGCACTGGGGATAGAGCGGGGCAACGGGATAAGTTTGGGGATTGATAACCGTGCTCTGGGGATAGTGCGGGGCAGTGGGATTATTTTGGGGATTGATAACTGTGTTCTGGGGATGGAGCGGGGCAGTGGGATTAGTTTGGGGATTGATAACAGTGCTATGGGGATAGAGTGGGGCAGTGGGATTAGTTTGGGGATTGATAACAGTGCTCTGGGGATAGAGCAGGGCAGTGGGATTAGTTTTGGGATTGATAACTGTGTTCAGGGGATGGAGCGGGGCAGTGGGATTAGTTTGGGGATTGATAACAGTGCTCTGGGGATAGAGTGGGGCAGTGGGATTAGTTTGGGGATTGATAACAGTGCTCTGGGGATAGAGCGGGGTAGTGGGATTAGTTTGGGGATTGATAACAGTGCTCTGGGGATAGAGCGGGGCAGTGGAATAAGTTTGGGGATTGATAGCAGTGCTCTGGGGATAGAGCGGGGCAGTGGGATTAGTTTGGGGATTGATAACAGTGTTCTGGGGATAGAGCGGTGCAATGGGATTAGTTTGGGGATTGATAACAGTGCTCTGGAGATAGAGCGGTGCAGTGGGATTAATTTAGGGATTGATAACAGTGTTCTGGGGATAGAGAGGGGCAATTGGATTAGTTTGGGGCATGATAACACTGTTCTGCGGATAGTGTGGGGCAGTGGGATTCGTTTGGGGATTGATAACAGTGCTCTGGGGGTAGAGTGGGGCAGATGGATTAGTTTGGGGATTGATAACAGTGCTCTGGGGATAGTGCGGGCCAGTGGGATGAGTGGTTATTGATAACAGTGCTCTGGGGATAGAGCGGGGCAGTGGGATTCGTTTGGGGAATGATAACAGTGCTCTGGGGATAGAGCGGTGCAGTGGGATTAATTTAGGGATTGATAACAGTGTTCTGGGGATAGAGAGGGGCAATTGGATTAGTTTGGGGCATGATAACACTGTTCTGCGGATAGTGTGGGGCAGTGGGATTCGTTTGGGGATTGATAACAGTGCTCTGGGGTTAGAGTGGGGCAGATGGATTAGTTTGGGGATTGATAACAGTGCTCTGGGGATAGAGCGGGGTAGTGGGATTAGTTTGGGGGTTGACAACAGTGCTCTGGGGGTAGAGTGGAGCAGTTGGAATAGTTTGGGGATTGATAACAGTGCTCTGGGGATAGAGCGGGGCAATGGGATTAGTTTGGGGGTTGATAACAGTGCTCTGGGGGTAGAGTGGGGCAGTTGGATTAGTTTGGGGATTGATAACAGTGCTCTGGGGATAGAGCGGGGCAACGGGATTAGTTTGGGGATTGATAACCGTGCTCTGGGGATAGTGCGGGGCAGTGGGATTATTTTGGGGATTGATAACAGTGTTCTGGGGATGGAGCGGGGCAGTGGGATTAGTTTGGGGATTGAGTACAGTGCACTAGGGATGGTGTGGGGCAGTGGGATTAGTTTGGGGATTGATAACTGTGTCCTGGGGATAGAGCTGGGCAATGGGATTTGTTTGGGGATTGATAACAGTGCAGAGGGGATAGAGCGGGGCAGTGGGATTAGTTTGGGGATTAGGTACAGTGTTCTGGGGATAGAGCGGGGCAATGGGATTAGTTTGGGGATTGATAACAGTGCTCTGGGGATAGAGCGGGGCAATGGGATTAGTTTGGGCATTGATCACACTGTTCTGGGGATGGTGCGGGGCAGTGGAATTAGTTTGGGGATTGATAACAGTGCTCTGTGGATAAATGGCGGCAGTGGGATTAGTTTGTGGATTGATAACAGTGATCTGGGGATAGAGCGGGGCAGTGGGATTAGTTTGGGTATTGATAACAGTGCTCTGGGGATAGAGCGGGGCAGTGGGATTAGTTTGGGGAATGATAACAGTGCTCTGGGGATAGAGCAGTGCAGTGGGATTAATTTAGGGATTGATAACAGTGTTCTGGGGATAGAGAGGGACAATTGGATTAGTTTGGGGCATGATAACACTGTTCTGCGGATAGTGTGGGGCAGTGGGATTCGTTTGGGGATTGATAACAGTGCTCTGGGGGTAGAGTGGGGCAGATGGATTAGTTTTGGGATTGATAACAGTGCTCTGGGGATAGTGCGGGGCAGTGGGATTAGTGGGTATTGATAACAGTGCTCTGGGGATAGAGCGGGGCAGTGGGATTCGTTTGGGGAATGATAACAGTGCTCTGGGGATAGAGCGGTGCAGTGGGATTAATTTAGGGATTGATAACAGTGTTCTGGGGATAGAGAGGGGCAATTGGATTAGTTTGGGGCATGATAACACTGTTCTGCGGATAGTGTGGGGCAGTGGGATTCGTTTGGGGATTGATAACAGTGCTCTGGGGTTAGAGTGGGGCAGATGGATTAGTTTGGGGATTGATAACGGTGCTCTGGGGATAGAGCGGGGTAGTGGGAAAAGTTTGGGGGTTGACAACAGTGCTCTGGGGGTAGAGTGGAGCAGTTGGAATAGTTTGGGGATTGATAACAGTGCTCTGGGATAGAGCGGGGTAATGGGATTAGTTTGGGGGTTGGGAACAGTGCTCTGGGGGTAGAGTGGGGCAGTTGGATTAGTTTGGGGGTTGATAACAGTGCTCTGGGGGTAGAGTGGGGCAGTTGGATTAGTTTGGGGATTGATAACCGTGCTCTGGGGATAGTGCGGGGCAGTGGGATTATATTGGGGATTGATAACAGTGTTCTGGGGATGGAGCGGGGCAGTGGGATTAGTTTGGGGATTGAGTACAGTGCACTAGGGATGGTGCGGGGCAGTGGGATTAGTTTGGGGATTGATAACTGTGTCCTGGGAATAGAGCTGGGCAATGGGATTTGTTTGGGGATTGATAACAGTGCAGAGGGGATAGAGCGGGGCAGTGGGATTAGTTTGGGGATTGAGTACAGTGTTCTGGGGATAGAGCGGGGCAATGGGATTAGTTTGGGGATTGATAACAGTGCTCTGGGGATAGAGCGGGGCAATGGGATTAGTTTGGGCATTGATCACACTGTTCTGGGGATGATGCGGGGCAGTGGAATTAGTTTGGGGATTGATAACAGTGCTCTGTGGATAAATGGCGGCAGTGGGATTAGTTTGTGGATTGATAACAGTGATCTGGGGATAGAGCGGGGCAGTGGGATTAGTTTGGGGATTGATAACAGTGCTCTGGAGATAGAGCGGGGCAATGGGATTAGTTTGGGGATTGAACACACTGTTCTGGGAATAGTGCGGGGCAATGGGATTAGTGGGTATTGATAACAGTGCTCTGGGGATAGAGCGGGGCAGTGGGATTAGTTTGGGGATTGAGTACAGTGTTCTGGGGATAGAGCGGGGCAATGGGATTAGTTTGGGGATTGATAACAGTGCTCTGGGGATAGAACGGGGCAATGGGATTAGTTTGGGCATTGATCACACTGTTCTGGGGATGGTGCGGGGCAGTGGAATTAGTTTGGGGATTGATAACAGTGCTCTGTGGATAAATGGCGGCAGTGGGATTAGTTTGTGGATTGATAACAGTGATCTGGGGATAGAGCGGGGCAGTGGATTAGTTTGGGGATTGATAACAGTGCTCTGGGGATAGAGCGGGGCAGTGGGATTAGTTTGGGGAATGATAACAGTGCTCTGGGGATAGAGCGGTGCAGTGGGATTAATTTAGGGATTGATAACAGTGTTCTGGGGATAGAGAGGGGCAATTGGATTAGTTTGTGGGTTGATAACACTGTTCTGCGGATAGTGTGGGGCAGTGGGATTCGTTTGCGGATTGATAACAGTGCTCTGGGGGTAGAGTGGGGCAGATGGATTAGTTTGGGGATTGATAACAGTGTTCTGGGGATAGAGCGGGGTAGTGGGATTAGTTTGGGGATTGATAACAGAGCTCTGGGGGTAGAGTGGGGCAGATGGATTAGTTTGGGGATTGATAACAGTGCTCTGGGGATAGAGCGGGGTAGTGGGATTAGTTTGGGGGTTGATAACAGTGCTCTGGGGGTAGAGTGGGGCAGTTGGATTAGTTTGGGGATTGATAACAGTGCTCTGGGGATAGAGCGGGGCAATGGGATTAGTTTGGGGGTTGATAACAGTGCTCTGGGGGTAGAGTGGGGCAGTTGGATTAGTTTGGGGATTGATAACAGTGCTCTGGGGATAGAGCGGGGCAACGGGATTAGTTTGGGGATTGATAACCGTGCTCTGGGAATAGTGCGGGGCAGTGGGATTAGTTTGGGGATTGATAACTGTGTCCTGGGGATAGAGCTGGGCAATGGGATTTGTTTGGGGATTGATAACAGTGCAGAGGGGATAGTGCGGGGCAGTGCGATTAGTTTGGGGATTGATAACAGTGAACTGGGGATAGAGCGGGGTAATGGGATTAGTTTGGGGGTTGATAACAGTGCTCTGGGGGTAGAGTGGGGCAGTTGGATTAGTTTGGGGATTGATAACAGTGCTCTGGGGATAGAGCGGGGCAACGGGATTAGTTTGGGGATTGATAACCGTGCTCTGGGGATAGTGCGGGGCAGTGGGATTATTTTGGGGATTGATAACAGTGTTCTGGGGATGGAGCGGGGCAGTGGGATTAGTTTGGGGATTGAGTACAGTGCACTAGGGATGGTGCGGGGCAGTGGGATTAGTTTGGGGATTGATAACTGTGTCCTGGGGATAGAGCTGGGCAATGGGATTTGTTTGGGGATTGATAACAGTGCAGAGGGGATAGAGCGGGGCAGTGGGATTAGTTTGGGGATTGAGTACAGTGTTCTGGGGATAGAGCGGGGCAATGGGATTAGTTTGGGGATTGATAACAGTGCTCTGGGGATAGAGCGGGGCAATGGGATTAGTTTGGGCATTGATCACACTGTTCTGGGGATGGTGCGGGGCAGTGGAATTAGTTTGGGGATTGATAACAGTGCTCTGTGGATAAATGGCGGCAGTGGGATTAGTTTGTGGATTGATAACAGTGATCTGGGGATAGAGCGGGGCAGTGGGATTAGTTTGGGGATTGATAACAGTGCTCTGGGGATAGAGCGGGGCAGTGGGATTAGTTTGGGGAATGATAACAGTGCTCTGGGGATAGAGCGGTGCAGTGGGATTAATTTAGGGATTGATAACAGTGTTCTGGGGATAGAGAGGGGCAATTGGATTAGTTTGTGGGTTGATAACACTGTTCTGCGAATAGTGTGGGGCAGTGGGATTCGTTTGCGGATTGATAACAGTGCTCTGGGGGTAGAGTGGGGCAGATGGATTAGTTTGGGGATTGATAACAGTGTTCTGGGGATAGAGCGGGGTAGTGGGATTAGTTTGGGGATTGATAACAGTGCTCTGGGGGTAGAGTGGGGCAGATGGATTAGTTTGGGGATTGATAACAGTGCTCTGGGGATAGAGCGGGGTAGTGGGATTAGTTTGGGGGTTGAAAACAGTGCTCTGGGGGTAGAGTGGGGCAGTTGGATTAGTTTGGGGATTGATAACAGTGCTCTGGGGATAGAGCGGGGCAATGGAATTAGTTTGGGGGTTGATAACAGTGCTCTGGGGGTAGAGTGGGGCAGTTGGATTAGTTTGGGGATTGATAACAGTGCTCTGGGGATAGAGCGGGGCAACGGGATTAGTTTGGGGATTGATAACCGTGCTCTGGGAATAGTGCAGGGCAGTGGGATTAGTTTGGGGATTGATAACTGAGTCCTGGGGATAGAGCTGGGCAATGGGATTTGTTTGGGGATTGAACACACTGTTCTGGGAATAGTGCGGGGCAATGGGATTAGTGGGTATTGATAACAGTGCTCTGGGGATAGAGCGGGGCAGTGGGATTAGTTTGGGGATTGAGTACAGTGTTCTGGGGATAGAGCGGGGCAATGGGATTAGTTTGGGGATTGATAACAGTGCTCTGGGGATAGAACGGGGCAATGGGATTAGTTTGGGCATTGATCACACTGTTCTGGGGTTGGTGCGGGGCAGTGGAATTAGTTTGGGGATTGATAACAGTGCTCTGTGGATAAATGGCGGCAGTGGGATTAGTTTGTGGATTGATAACAGTGATCTGGGGATAGAGCGGGGCAGTGGATTAGTTTGGGGATTGATAACAGTGCTCTGGGGATAGAGCGGGGCAGTGGGATTAGTTTGGGGAATGATAACAGTGCTCTGGGGATAGAGCGGTGCAGTGGGATTAATTTAGGGATTGATAACAGTGTTCTGGGGATAGAGAGGGGCAATTGGATTAGTTTGTGGGTTGATAACACTGTTCTGCGGATAGTGTGGGGCAGTGGGATTCGTTTGCGGATTGATAACAGTGCTCTGGGGGTAGAGTGGGGCAGATGGATTAGTTTGGGGATTGATAACAGTGTTCTGGGGATAGAGCGGGGTAGTGGGATTAGTTTGGGGATTGATAACAGAGCTCTGGGGGTAGAGTGGGGCAGATGGATTAGTTTGGGGATTGATAACAGTGCTCTGGGGATAGAGCGGGGTAGTGGGATTAGTTTGGGGGTTGATAACAGTGCTCTGGGGGTAGAGTGGGGCAGTTGGATTAGTTTGGGGATTGATAACAGTGCTCTGGGGATAGAGCGGGGCAATGGGATTAGTTTGGGGGTTGATAACAGTGCTCTGGGGGTAGAGTGGGGCAGTTGGATTAGTTTGGGGATTGATAACAGTGCTCTGGGGATAGAGCGGGGCAACGGGATTAGTTTGGGGATTGATAACCGTGCTCTGGGAATAGTGCGGGGCAGTGGGATTAGTTTGGGGATTGATAACTGTGTCCTGGGGATAGAGCTGGGCAATGGGATTTGTTTGGGGATTGATAACAGTGCAGAGGGGATAGTGCGGGGCAGTGCGATTAGTTTGGGGATTGATAACAGTGAACTGGGGATAGAGCGGGGTAATGGGATTAGTTTGGGGGTTGATAACAGTGCTCTGGGGGTAGAGTGGGGCAGTTGGATTAGTTTGGGGATTGATAACAGTGCTCTGGGGATAGAGCGGGGCAACGGGATTAGTTTGGGGATTGATAACCGTGCTCTGGGGATAGTGCGGGGCAGTGGGATTATTTTGGGGATTGATAACAGTGTTCTGGGGATGGAGCGGGGCAGTGGGATTAGTTTGGGGATTGAGTACAGTGCACTAGGGATGGTGCGGGGCAGTGGGATTAGTTTGGGGATTGATAACTGTGTCCTGGGGATAGGGCTGGGCAATGGGATTTGTTTGGGGATTGATAACAGTGCAGAGGGGATAGAGCGGGGCAGTGGGATTAGTTTGGGGATTGAGTACAGTGTTCTGGGGATAGAGCGGGGCAATGGGATTAGTTTGGGGATTGATAACAGTGCTCTGGGGATAGAGCGGGGCAATGGGATTAGTTTGGGCATTGATCACACTGTTCTGGGGATGGTGCGGGGCAGTGGAATTAGTTTGGGGATTGATAACAGTGCTCTGTGGATAAATGGCGGCAGTGGGATTAGTTTGTGGATTGATAACAGTGATCTGGGGATAGAGCGGGGCAGTGGGATTAGTTTGGGGATTGATAACAGTGCTCTGGGGATAGAGCGGGGCAGTGGGATTAGTTTGGGGAATGATAACAGTGCTCTGGGGATAGAGCGGTGCAGTGGGATTAATTTAGGGATTGATAACAGTGTTCTGGGGATAGAGAGGGGCAATTGGATTAGTTTGTGGGTTGATAACACTGTTCTGCGAATAGTGTGGGGCAGTGGGATTCGTTTGCGGATTGATAACAGTGCTCTGGGGGTAGAGTGGGGCAGATGGATTAGTTTGGGGATTGATAACAGTGTTCTGGGGATAGAGCGGGGTAGTGGGATTAGTTTGGGGATTGATAACAGTGCTCTGGGGGTAGAGTGGGGCAGATGGATTAGTTTGGGGATTGATAACAGTGCTCTGGGGATAGAGCGGGGTAGTGGGATTAGTTTGGGGGTTGAAAACAGTGCTCTGGGGGTAGAGTGGGGCAGTTGGATTAGTTTGGGGATTGATAACAGTGCTCTGGGGATAGAGCGGGGCAATGGAATTAGTTTGGGGGTTGATAACAGTGCTCTGGGGGTAGAGTGGGGCAGTTGGATTAGTTTGGGGATTGATAACAGTGCTCTGGGGATAGAGCGGGGCAACGGGATTAGTTTGGGGATTGATAACCGTGCTCTGGGAATAGTGCGGGGCAGTGGGATTAGTTTGGGGATTGATAACTGAGTCCTGGGGATAGAGCTGGGCAATGGGATTTGTTTGGGGATTGATAACAGTGCAGAGGGGATAGAGCGGGGCAGTGCGATTAGTTTGGGGATTGATAGCAGTGAACTGGGGATAGAGCGGGGCAATGGAATTAGTTTGGGGATTGATAACAGTGCACTGGGGAT
The DNA here is from genome assembly GCF_047496885.1 of Scyliorhinus torazame. Classification (NCBI taxonomy): domain Eukaryota; kingdom Metazoa; phylum Chordata; class Chondrichthyes; order Carcharhiniformes; family Scyliorhinidae; genus Scyliorhinus; species Scyliorhinus torazame. The sequence goes on along the minus strand of NC_092722.1, from coordinate 70,304,259 downwards.
GGAGTGGGGCAATGAGATTAGTTTGCGGATTGATAACAGTGCTCTGGGGATAGAGCGGGGCAGTGGGAATAGTTTGGGGATTGAGTACAGTGTTCTGGGGATAGAGCGGGGCAATGGGATTAGTTTGGGGATTGATAACAGTGCTCTGGGGATAGAGCGGGGCAATGGGATTAGTTTGGGCATTGATCACACTGTTCTGGGGATGATGCGGGCAATGGGATTAGTTTGGGGATTGATGACAGTGCTCTGGGGATAGAGCTGGGCAGTGGGGTTAGCTTGTGGATTGATAACAGTGTTCTGGGGGTGGAGCGGGGCAGTGGGATTAATTTGGGGATTGATAATAGTGTTCTGGGGATGGAGCGGGGCAGTGGGATTAATTTGGGGCTTGATAACAGTGCTCTGGGGATAGAGCGGGGCAGTGGGATTAGTTTGGGGATTGAAAACAGTGTTCTCGGGATAGAGCGGGGCAGTGGGATTATTTTGGGGATTGATAACAGATACTGGGGATAGAGCGGGTCAGTGGCATTAGTTTGGGGATTGATAACAGTGCAGTGGGGATAGAGCGGGGCAGTGGAATTCGTTTGGGGATTGATAACAATGCTCTGGGGATAGAGCGGGGCAGTGGGATTAGTTTGGGGATTGATAACAGTGTTCTGGGGATAGAGTGAGGCAGTGGGAATAGTTTGGGGATTGATAACAGTGCTCTGGGGATAGAGCGTGGCAGTGGGATTAGTTTGGGCATTGAAAACAGTGCTCTGGGGAGAGAGTGTCAGTGGGATTTCTTTGGGGATTGATAACAGGGCTCTGGGGATAGAGCGGGACAATGGGTTTAGTTTTGGGATTGATAACAGTGTTCTGGGGATGGAGCGGGGCAGTGGGATTAGTTTTGGGATTGATAACAGTGCTCTGGGGATAGAGCGGGGCAGTGGGATTAGTTTTCGGATTGATAACAGTGTTCAGGGGATGGAGCGGGGCAGTGGGATTAGTTTGTTGATTGATAACAGTGCTCTGGTTATAGAGCGGGGCAGTGGGATTAGTTTGGGGATTGATAACAGTGTTCTGGGGAGAGAGCGGTGCAGTGGGATTAGTGGGTATTGATAACAGTGCTCTGGGGATAGAGCTGGGCAGTGGGATTAGTTTGGGGAATAATAACAGTTCTCTGGGGATAGAGCGGTGCAGTGGGATTAATTTAGGGATTGATAACAGTGTTCTGGGGATAGAGAGGGTCAATTGGATTAGTTTGGGGGTTGATAACACTGTTCTGCGGATAGTGTGAGGCAGTGGGATTCGTTTGGGGATTGATAACAGTGCTCTGGGGGTAGAGTGGGGCAGATGGATTAGTTTGGGGATTGATAACAGTGCTCTGGGGATAGAGCGGGGTAGTGGGATTAGTTTGGGGGTTGATAACAATGCTCTGGGGGTAGAGTGGGGCAGTTGGATTAGTTTGGGGATTGATAACAGTGCTCTGGGGATAGAGCGGGGCAATGGGATTAGTTTGGGGGTTGATAACAGTGCTCTAGGGGTAGAGTGGGGCAGTTGGATTAGTTTGGGGATTGATAACAGTGCTCTGGGGATAGAGCGGGGCAACGGGATTAGTTTGGGGATTGATAACCGTGCTCTGGGGATAGTGCGGGGCAGTGGGATTATTTTGGGGATTGATAACAGTGTTCTGGGGATGGCGCGGGGCAGTGGGATTCGTTTGGGGATTGATAACAGTGCTCTGGGGATAGAGCGGGGCAGTGGGATTAGTTTGGGGATTGATAACAGTGCTCTGGGGATAGAGCGGGCCAATGGGATTACTTTGGGGATTGATAACAGTGCTCTGGGGATAGAGTGAGGCAGTGGGATTAGTTTGGGCATTGATAACAGTGCTCTGGGGAGAGAGTGTCAGTGGGATTTCTTTGGGGATTGATAACAGTGCTCTGGGGATAGAGCAGGGCAGTGGGATTAGTTTTGGGATTGATAACAGTGTTCAGGGGATGGAGCGGGGCAGTGGGATTAGTTTGGAGATTGATAACAGTGTTCTGGGGATAGAGTGGGGCAGTGGGATTAGTTTGGGGATTGATAACAGTGCTCTGGGGATAGAGCGGGGCAGTGGGATTAGTTTGGGGATTGATAACAGTGCTCTGGGGATAGAGCGGGTCAGTAGGATAAGTTTGGGGAATGATAGCAGTGCTCTGGGGAGAGAGCGGGGCAGTGGAATTAGTTTGGGGATTGATAACAGTGTTCTGGGGATAGAGCGGGGCAATGGGATTAGTTTGGGGATTGATAACAGTGCTCTGGAGATAGAGCGGGGCAATGGGATTAGTTTGGGGATTGAACACACTGTTCTGGGGATAGAGCGGGGCAGTGGGATTAGTTTGGGGAATGATAACAGTGCTCTGGGGATAGAGCGGTGCAGTGGGATTAATTTAGGGATTGATAACAATGTTCTGGGGATAGAGAGGGGCAATTGGATTAGTTTGGGGGTTGATAACACTGTTCTGCGGATAGTGTGGGGCAGTGTGATTCGTTTGGGGATTGGTAACAGTGCTCTGGGGGTAGAGTGGGGCAGATGGATTCGTTTGGGGATTGATAACAGTGCAGAGGGGATAGAGCGGGGCAGTGCGATTAGTTTGGGGATTGATAACAGTGAACTGGGGACAGAGCGGGGCAATGGAATTAGTTTGGGGATTGATAACAGTGCACTGGGGATGGAGTGGGGCAATGGGATTAGTTTGCGGTATAATAACAGTGCTCTGGGGATAGAGCGGAGCAGTGGGATTAGTTTGGGGATTGATCACACTGTTCTGGGGATGGTGCGGGGCAGTGGGATTAGTTTGGGCATTGATCACACTGTTCTGGGGTTGGTGCGGGGCAGTGGGATTAGTTTGGGGATTGATAACAGTGCGCTGTGGATAGAGGGCGGCAGTGGGATTAGTTTGTGGATTGATAACAGTGCTCTGGGGATAGAGCGGGGCAGTGGGATTAGTTTGGGGATTGATAACAGTGCTCTGGGGATGGAGCGGGGCAACGGGATTAGTTTGGGGATTGATAACAGTGCTCTGGAGATAGAGCGGTGCAATGGGATTAGTTTGGGGATTGAACACACTGTTCTGGGAATAGTGCGCGGCAGTGGGATTAGTGGGTATTGATAACAGTGCTCTGGGGATAGAGCGGGGCAGTGGGATTAGTTTGGGGAATGATAACAATGCTCTGGGGATAGAGCGGTGCAGTGGGATTAATTTAGGGATTGATAACAGTGTTCTGGGGATAGAGAGGGGCAATTGGATTAGTTTGGGGGTTGATAACACTGTTCTGCGGATAGTGTGGGGCAGTGGGATTCGTTTGGGGATTGATAACAGTGCTCTGGGGGTAGAGTGGGGCAGATGGATTAGTTTGGGGATTGATAACAGTGCTCTGGGGTAGAGCGGGGTAGTGGGATTAGTTTGGGGGTTGATCACAGTGCTCTGGGGGTAGAGTGGGGCAGTTGGATTAGTTTGGGGATTGATAACAGTGCTCTGGGGATAGAGCGGGGCAATGGGATTAGTTTGGGGGTTGATAACAGTGCTCTGGGGGTAGAGTGGGGCAGTTGGATTAGTTTGCGGATTAATAACAGTGCACTGGGGATAGTGCGGGGCAGTGGGATTATTTTGGGGATTGATAACAGTGTTCTGGGGATGGAGCGGGGCAGTGGGATTAGTTTGGGGATTGATAACAGTGCTATGGGGATAGAGTGGGGCAGTGGGATTAGTTTGGGGATTGATAACAGTGCTCTGGGGATAGAGCAGGGCAGTGGGATTAGTTTTGGGATTGATAACAGTGTTCAGGGGATGGAGCGGGGCAGTGGGATTAGTTTGGGGATTGATAACAGTGCTCTGGGGATAGAGTGGGGCAGTGGGATTAGTTTGGGGATTGATAACAGTGCTCTGGGGATAGAGCGGGGCAGTGGGATTAGTTTGGGGATTGATAACAGTGCTCTGGGGATAGAGCGGGGCAGTGGGATAGGTTTGGGAATTGATAGCAGTGCTCTGGGGATAGAGCGGGGCAGTGGGATTAGTTTGGGGATTGAACACACTGTTCTGGGGATAGTGCGGGGCAGTGGGACTGGTGGGTATTGATAACAGTGCTCTGGGGATAGAGCGGGGCAGTGGGATTAGTTTGGGGAATGATAACAGTGCTCTGGGGATAGAGCGGTGCAGTGGGATTAATTTAGGGATTGATAACAGTGTTCTGGGGATAGAGAGGGGCAATTGGATTAGTTTGGGGCTTGATAACAGTGTTCTGCGGATAGTGTGGGGCAGTGGGATTCGTTTGGGGATTGATGACAGTGCTCTGGGGGTAGAGTGGGGCAGATGGATTAGTTTGGGGATTGATAACAGTGCTCTGGGGATAGAGCGGGGTAGTGGGATTAGTTTGGGGGTTGATAACAGTGCTCTGGAGGTAGAGTGGGGCAGTTGGATTAGTTTGGGGATTGATAACAGTGCTCTGGGGATAGAGCGGGGCAATGGGATTAGTTTGGGTGTTGATAACAGTGCTCTGGGGGTAGAGTGGGGCAGTTGGATTAGTTTGGGGATTGACAACAGTGCTCTGGGGATACAGCGGGGCAACGGGATTAGTTTGGGGATTGATAACCGTGCTCTGGGGATAGTGCGGTGCAGTGGGATTATTTGGGGGATTGATAACAGTGTTCTGGGGATGGAGCGGGGCAGTGGGATTAGTTTGGGGATTGATCTCACTGTTCTGGGGATGGTGCGGGGCAGTGGGATTAGTTTGGGGATTGATAACAGTGCTCTGTGGATAGAGGGCGGCAGTGGGATTAGTTTGTGGATTGATAACAGTGATCTGGGGATAGAGCGGGGCAGTGGGATTAGTTTGGGGATTGATAACAGTGCTTTGGGGATGGAGCGGGGCAACGGGATTAGTTTGGGGATTGATAACAGTGCTCTGGAGATAGAGCGGGGCAATGGGATTAATTTGGGGATTGAACACACTGGTCTGGGAATAGTGCGGGGCAGTGGGATTAGTGGGTATTGATAACAGTGCTCTGGGGATAGAGCGGGGCAGTGGGATTAGTTTGGGGAATGATAACAGTGCTCTGGGGATAGAGCGGTGTAGTGGGATTAATTTAGGGATTGATAACAGTGTTCTGGGGATAGAGAGGGGCAATTGGATTAGTTTGGGGGTTGATAACACTGTTCTGCGGATAGTGTGGGGCAGTGGGATTCGTTTGTGGATTGATAACAGTGCTCTGGGGGTAGAGTGGGGCAGATGGATTAGTTTGGGGATTGATAACAGTGCTCTGGGGATAGAGCGGGGTAGTGAGATTAGTTTGGGGGTTGATAACAGTGCTCTGGCGGTAGAGTGGGGCATTTGGATTAGATTGGCCATTGATACCAGTGCTCTGGGGATAGAGCGGGGCAATGGGATTAGTTTGGGGGTTGATAACAGTGCTCTGGGGGTAGAGTGGGGCAGTTGGATTAGTTTGGGGATTGATAACAGTGCTCTGGGGATAGAGCGGGGCAATGGGATTAGTTTGGGGATTGATAACCGTGCTCTGGGAATAGTGCGGGGCAGTGGGATTATTTTGGGGATTGATAACAGTGTTCTGGGGATGGAGCGGGGCAGTGGGATTAGTTTGGGGATTGAGTACAGTGCACTGGGGATGGTGCGGGGCAGTGGGATTAGTTTGGGGATTGATAACTGTGTCCTGGGGATAGAACTGGGCAATAGGATTTGTTTGGGGATTGATAACAGTGCAGAGGGGAAAGAGCGGGGCAGTGCGATTAGTTTGGGGATTGATAACAGTGAACTGGGGATAGAGCGGGGCAATGGAATTAGTTTGGGGATTGATAACAGTGCACTGGGGATGGAGTGGGGCAATGGGATTAGTTTGCGGATTGATAACAGTGCTCTGGGGATAGAGCGGGGCAGTGGGATTGGTTTGGGGATTGAGTACAGTGTTCTGGGGATAGAGCGAGGCAATGGGATTAGTTTGCGGATTGATAACAGTGCTCTGGGGATAGAGCAGGGCAATGGGATTAGTTTGGGCATTGATCACACTGTTCTGGGGATGATGCGGGGCAGTGGGATTAGTTTGGGGATTAATAACAGTGCTCTGTGGATAGAGGGCGGCAGTGGGATTAGTTTGTGGATTGATAACAGTGCTCTGGGGATAGAGTGGGGCAGTGGGATTAGTTTGGGGATTGATAACAGATACTGGGGATAGAGCGGGGCAGTGAGATTAGTTTGGGGATTGATATCAGTGCAGTGGGGATAGAGCGGGGCAGTGGGATTAGTTTGGGGATTGATAACAGTGCTATGGGGATGGAGCGGGGCAGTGGGATTAGTTTGGGGATTGATAACAGTGCTCTGGGGATAGAGCAGGGCAGTGGGATTAGTTTTGGGATTGATAACAGTGTTCAGGGGATGGAGCGGGGCAGTGGGATTAGTTTGGGGATTGATAACAGTGCTCTGGGGATAGAGTGGGGCAGTGGGATTAGTTTGGGGATTGATAACAGTGCTCTGGGGATAGAGCGGGGCAGTGGGATTAGTTTGGGGATTGATAACAGTGCTCTGGGGATAGAGCGGGGCAGTGGGATAGGTTTGGGAATTGATAGCAGTGCTCTGGGGATAGAGCGGGGCAGTGGGATTAGTTTGGGGATTGAACACACTGTTCTGGGGATAGTGCGGGGCAGTGGGACTGGTGGGTATTGATAACAGTGCTCTGGGGATAGAGCGGAGCAGTGGGATTAGTTTGGGGAATGATAACAGTGCTCTGGGGATAGAGCGGTGCAGTGGGATTAATTTAGGGATTGATAACAGTGTTCTGGGGATAGAGAGGGGCAATTGGATTAGTTTGGGGCTTGATAACAGTGTTCTGCGGATAGTGTGGGGCAGTGGGATTCGTTTGGGGATTGATGACAGTGCTCTGGGGGTAGAGTGGGGCAGATGGATTAGTTTGGGGATTGATAACAGTGCTCTGGCGATAGAGCGGGGTAGTGGGATTAGTTTGGGGGTTGATAACAGTGCTCTGGGGGTAGAGTGGGGCAGTTGGATTAGTTTGGGGATTGATAACAGTGCTCTGGGGATAGAGCGGGGCAATGGGATTAGTTTGGGGGTTGATAACAGTGCTCTGGGGGTAGAGTGGGGCAGTTGGATTAGTTTGGGGATTGACAACAGTGCTCTGGGGATACAGCGGGGCAACGGGATTAGTTTGGGGATTGATAACCGTGCTCTGGGGATAGTGCGGTGCAGTGGGATTATTTGGGGGATTGATAACAGTGTTCTGGGGATGGAGCGGGGCAGTGGGATTAGTTTGGGGATTGATCTCACTGTTCTGGGGATGGTGCGGGGCAGTGGGATTAGTTTGGGGATTGATAACAGTGCTCTGTGGATAGAGGGCGGCAGTGGGATTAGTTTGTGGATTGATAACAGTGATCTGGGGATAGAGCGGGGCAGTGGGATTAGTTTGGGGATTGATAACAGTGCTTTGGGGATGGAGCGGGGCAACGGGATTAGTTTGGGGATTGATAACAGTGCTCTGGAGATAGAGCGGTGCAATGGGATTAATTTGGGGATTGAACACACTGTTCTGGGAATAGTGCGGGGCAGTGGGATTAGTGGGTATTGATAACAGTGCTCTGGGGATAGAGCGGGGCAGTGGGATTAGTTTGGGGAATGATAACAGTGCTCTGGGGATAGAGCGGTGTAGTGGGATTAATTTAGGGATTGATAACAGTGTTCTGGGGATAGAGAGGGGCAATTGGATTAGTTTGGGGGTTGATAACACTGTTGTGCGGATAGTGTGGGGCAGTGGGATTCGTTTGGGGATTGATAACAGTGCTCTGGGGGTAGAGTGGGGCAGATGGATTAGTTTGGGGATTGATAACAGTGCTCTGGGGATAGAGCGGGGTAGTGGGATTAGTTTGGGGGTTGATAACAGTGCTCTGGCGGTAGAGTGGGGCACTTGGATTAGTTTGGCCATTGATAACAGTGCTCTGGGGATAGAGCGGGGCAATGGGATTAGTTTGGGGGTTGATAACAGTGCTCTGGGGGTAGAGTGGGGCAGTTGGATTAGTTTGGGGATTGATAACAGTGCTCTGGGGATAGAGCGGGGCAACGGGATTAGTTTGGGGATTGATAACAGTGTTCTGGGGATGGAGCGGGGCAGTGGGATTAGTTTGGGGATTGAGTACAGTGCACTGGGGATGGTGCGGGGCAGTGGGATTAGTTTGGGGATTGATAACTGTGTCCTGGGGATAGAACTGGGCAATGGGATTTGTTTGGGGATTGATAACAGTGCAGAGGGGAAAGAGCGGGGCAGTGCGATTAGTTTGGGGATTGATAACAGTGAACTGGGGATAGAGCGGGGCAATGGAATTAGTTTGGGGATTGATAACAGTGCACTGGGGATGGAGTGGGGCAATGGGATTAGTTTGCGGATTGATAACAGTGCTCTGGGGATAGAGCGGGGCAGTGGGATTGGTTTGGGGATTGAGTACAGTGTTCTGGGGATAGAGCGAGGCAATGGGATTAGTTTGCGGATTGATAACAGTGCTCTGTGGATAGAGGGCGGCAGTGGTATTAGTTTGTGGATTGATAACAGTGCTCTGGGGATAGAGTGGGGCAGTGGGATTAGTTTGGGGATTGATAACAGATACTGGGGATAGAGCGGGGCAGTGAGATTAGTTTGGGGATTGATATCAGTGCAGTGGGGATAGAGCGGGGCAGTGGGATTAGTTTCGGGATTGATAACAGTGCTCTGGGGATAGAGCGGGGCAATGGGATTAGTTTGGGGATTGAACACACTGTTCTGGAGATAGTGCGGGGCAGCGGGATTAGTTTGGGTATTGATAACAGTGCTCTGGGGATAGAGCGGGGCAGTAGGATCAGTTTGGGGATTGATAACAGTGCTCTGGGGATAGAGCGGGGCAGTGGGATCAGTTTGGGGATTGATAACAGTGCTCTGGGGATAGAGCGGTGCATTGGGATTAATTTAGGGATTGATAACAGTGTTCTGGGGATAGAGCGGGCCAATGGGATTAGTTTGCGGATTGATAACAATGCTCTGGGGATAGAGCGGGGCAGTGGGATTAGTTTGGGGATTGATAACAGTGTTCTGGGGATAGAGTGAGGCAGTAGGATTAGTTTTGGGATTGATAACAGTGCTCTGGGGATAGAGCGTGGCAGTGGGATATCTTTGGGGATTGATAACAGTGCTCTGGGGATAGAGCAGGACATTGGGATTAGTTTTGGGATTGATAACAGTGTTCTTGGGATGGAGCGGGGCAGTGGGATTAGTTTGGCGATTGATAACAGTGCTCTGGGGATAGAGCGGGGCAGTGGGATTAGTTTGGGGATTGATAACAGTGCTCTGGGGATAGAGCGGGGCAGTGGGATTAGTTTTGGGATTGATAACAGTGTTCAGGGGATGAAGCGGGGCAGTGGGATTTGTTTGGGGATTGATAACAGTGCCCTGGGGAGAGAGCGGGGCAGTGGGATTAGTTTGCGGATTGATAACAGTGCTCTGGGGATAGAGCGGGGCAGTGGGATAAGTTTGGGGATTGATAGCAGTGCTCTGGGGATAGAGCGGGGCAGTGGGATTAGTTTGGGGATTGATAACAGTGCTCTGGGGATAGAGCGGGGCAATGGGATTAGTTTGGGGATTGTACACACAGTTCTGGGGATAGTGCGGGGCAGTGGGATTAGTTTGCGGATTGATAACAGTGCTCTGGGGATAGAGTGGGGCAGTGGGATTAGTTTGGGGATTGATAACAGTGCTCTGGGGATAGAGCGGGGCAGTGGGATTAGTTTGGGGATTGATAACAGTGCTCTGGGGATAGAGCGGGGCAGTGGGATAGGTTTGGGAATTGATAGCAGTGCTCTGGGGATAGAGCGGGGCAGTGGGATTAGTTTGGGGATTGAACACACTGTTCTGGGGATAGTGCGGGGCAGTGGGACTGGTGGGTATTGATAACAGTGCTCTGGGGATAGAGCGGGGCAGTGGGATTAGTTTGGGGAATGATAACAGTGCTCTGGGGATAGAGCGGTGCAGTGGGATTAATTTAGGGATTGATAACAGTGTTCTGGGGATAGAGAGGGGCAATTGGATTAGTTTGGGGCTTGATAACAGTGTTCTGCGGATAGTGTGGGGCAGTGGGATTCGTTTGGGGATTGATGACAGTGCTCTGGGGGTAGAGTGGGGCAGATGGATTAGTTTGGGGATTGATAACAGTGCTCTGGGGATAGAGCGGGGTAGTGGGATTAGTTTGGGGGTTGATAACAGTGCTCTGGGGGTAGAGTGGGGCAGTTGGATTAGTTTGGGGATTGATAACAGTGCTCTGGGGATAGAGCGGGGCAATGGGATTAGTTTGGGGGTTGATAACAGTGCTCTGGGGGTAGAGTGGGGCAGTTGGATTAGTTTGGGGATTGACAACAGTGCTCTGGGGATACAGCGGGGCAACGGGATTAGTTTGGGGATTGATAACCGTGCTCTGGGGATAGTGCGGTGCAGTGGGATTATTTGGGGGATTGATAACAGTGTTCTGGGGATGGAGCGGGGCAGTGGGATTAGTTTGGGGATTGATCTCACTGTTCTGGGGATGGTGCGGGGCAGTGGGATTAGTTTGGGGATTGATAACAGTGCTCTGTGGATAGAGGGCGGCAGTGGGATTAGTTTGTGGATTGATAACAGTGATCTGGGGATAGAGCGGGGCAGTGGGATTAGTTTGGGGATTGATAACAGTGCTTTGGGGATGGAGCGGGGCAACGGGATTAGTTTGGGGATTGATAACAGTGCTCTGGAGATAGAGCGGGGCAATGGGATTAATTTGGGGATTGAACACACTGTTCTGGGAATAGTGCGGGGCAGTGGGATTAGTGGGTATTGATAACAGTGCTCTGGGGATAGAGCGGGGCAGTGGGATTTGTTTGGGGAATGATAACAGTGCTCTGGGGATAGAGCGGTGTAGTTGGATTAATTTAGGGATTGATAACAGTGTTCTGGGGATAGAGAGGGGCAATTGGATTAGTTTGGGGGTTGATAACACTGTTCTGCGGATAGTGTGGGGCAGTGGGATTCGTTTGGGGATTGATAACAGTGCTCTGGGGGTAGAGTGGGGCAGATGGATTAGTTTGGGGATTGATAACAGTGCTCTGGGGATAGAGCGGGGTAGTGGGATTAGTTTGGGGGTTGATAACAGTGCTCTGGCGGTAGAGTGGGGCACTTGGATTAGTTTGGCCATTGATAACAGTGCTCTGGGGATAGAGCGGGGCAATGGGATTAGTTTGGGGGTTGATAACAGTGCTCTGGGGGTAGAGTGGGGCAGTTGGATTAGTTTGGGGATTGATAACAGTGCTCTGGGGATAGAGCGGGGCAACGGGATTAGTTTGGGGATTGATAACCGTGCTCTGGGAATAGTGCGGGGCAGTGGGATTATTTTGGGGATTGATAACAGTGTTCTGGGGATGGAGCGGGGCAGTGGGATTAGTTTGGGGATTGAGTACAGTGCACTGGGGATGGTGCGGGGCAGTGGGATTAGTTTGGGGATTGATAACTGTGTCCTGGGGATAGAACTGGGCAATGGGATTTGTTTGGGGATTGATAACAGTGCAGAGGGGAAAGAGCGGGGCAGTGCGATTAGTTTGGGGATTGATAACAGTGAACTGGGGATAGAGCGGGGCAATGGAATTAGTTTGGGGATTGATAACAGTGCACTGGGGATGGAGTGGGGCAATGGGATTAGTTTGCGGATTGATAACAGTGATCTGGGGATAGAGCGGGGCAGTGGGATTGGTTTGGGGATTGAGTACAGTGTTCTGGGGATAGAGCGAGGCAATGGGATTAGTTTGCGGATTGATAACAGTGCTCTGGGGATAGAGCAGGGCAATGGGATTAGTTTGGGCAATGATCACACTGTTCTGGGGATGATGCGGGGCAGTGGGATTAGTTTGGGGATTAATAACAGTGCTCTGTGGATAGAGGGCGGCAGTGGGATTAGTTTGTGGATTGATAACAGTGCTCTGGGGATAGAGTGGGGCAGTGGGATTAGTTTGGGGATTGATAACAGATACTGGGGATAGAGCGGGGCAGTGAGATTAGTTTGGTGATTGATATCAGTGCAGTGGGGATAGAGCGGGGCAGTGGGATTAGTTTGGGGATTGATAACAGTGCTCTGGGGATAGAGCGGGGCAATGGGATTAGTTTGGGGATTGAACACACTGTTCTGGGGATAGTGCGGGGCAGCGGGATTAGTTTGGGTATTGATAACAGTGCTCTGGGGATATAGCGGGGCAGTAGGATCAGTTTGGGGATTGATAACAGTGCTCTGGGGATAGAGCGGGGCAGTGGGATCAGTTTGGGGATTGATAACAGTGCTCTGGGGATAGAGCGGTGCATTGGGATTAATTTAGGGATTGATAACAGTGTTCTGGGGATAGAGCGGGCCAATGGGATTAGTTTGCGGATTGATAACAATGCTCTGGGGATAGAGCGGGGCAGTGGGATTAGTTTGGGGATTGATAACAGTGTTCTGGGGATAGAGTGAGGCAGTAGGATTAGTTTTGGGATTGATAACAGTGCTCTGGGGATAGAGCGTGGCAGTGGGATATCTTTGGGGATTGATAACAGTGCTCTGGGGATAGAGCAGGACAATGGGATTAGTTTTGGGATTGATAACAGTGTTCTTGGGATGGAGCGGGGCAGTGGGATTAGTTTGGGGATTGATAACAGTGCTCTGGGGATAGAGCGAGGCAGTGGGATTAGTTTGGGGATTGATAACAGTGCTCTGGGGATAGAGCGGGGCAGTGGGATTAGTTTTGGGATTGATAATAGTGTTCAGGGGATGAAGCGGGGCAGTGGGATTTGTTTGGGGATTGATAACAGTGCCCTGGGGAGAGAGCGGGGCAGTGGGATTAGTTTGCGGATTGATAACAGTGCTCTGGGGATAGAGCGGGGCAGTGGGATAAGTTTGGGGATTGATAGCAGTGCTCTGGGGATAGAGCGGGGCAGTGGGATTAGTTTGGGGATTGATAACAGTGCTCTGGGGATAGAGCGGGGCAATGGGATTAGTTTGGGGATTGTACACACTGTTCTGGGGATAGTGCGTGGCAGTGGGATTAGTTTGGGTATTGATAACAGTGCTCTGGGGATAGAGCGGGGCAGTGGGATCAGTTTGGGGATTGATAACAGTGCTCTGGGGATAGAGCGGTGCAGCCGGATTAATTTAGGGATTGATAACAGTGCTCTGGGGATAGAGCGGGGCAATGGGATTAGTTTGGGCATTGATCACACTGTTCTGGGGATGGTGCGGGGCAGTGGGATTCGTTTGGGGATTGATAACAGTGCTCTGTGGATAGAGGGCGGCAGTGGGATTAGTTTGTGGATTGATAACAGTGATCTGGGGATAGAGCGGGGCAGTGGGATTAGTTTGGGGATTGATAACAGTGCTCTGGGGATGGAGCGGGGCAACGGGATTAGTTTGGGGATTGATAACAGTTCTCTGGAGATAGAGCGGGGCAATGGGATTAGTTTGGGGATTGAACACACTGTTCTGGGAATAGTGCGGGGCAGTGCGATTAGTGGGTATTGATAACAGTGCTCTGGGGATAGAGCGGGAGAGTGGGATTAGTTTGGGGAATGATAACAGTGCTCTGGGGATAGAACGGTGCAGTGGGATTAATTTAGGGATTGATAACAGTATTCTGGGGATAGAGAGGGGCAATTGGATTAGTTTGGGGGTTGATAACACTGTTCTGCGGATAGTGAGGGGCAGTGGGATTCGTTTGGGGATTGATAACTGTGCTCTGGGGGTAGAGTGGGGCAGATGGATTAGTTTGGGGATTGATAACAGTGGTCTGGGGATAGAGCGGGCTAGTGGGATTAGTCTGGGGGTTGATAACAGTGCTCTGGGGGTAGAGTGGGGCAGTTGGATTAGATTGGGGATTGATAACAGTGCTCTGGGGATAGAGTGGGGCAATGGGATTAGTTTGGGGGTTGATAACAGTGCTCTCGGGGTAGAGTGGGGCAGTTGGATTAGTTTGGGGATTGATAACAGTGCTCTGGGGATAGAGCGGGGCAACGGGATTAGTTTGAGGATTGATAACCGTGCTCTGGGAATAGTGCGGGGCAGTGGGATTATTTGGGGGATTGATAACAGTGTTCTGGGGATAGAGCGGGGCAGTGGGATTAGTTTGGGGATGAGTACAGTGCACTGGGGATGGTGCGGGGCAGTGGGATTAGTTTGGGGATTGATAACTGTGTCCTGGGGATAGAGCTGGGCAATGGGATTTGTTTGGGGATTGATAACAGTGCAGAGGGGATAGAGCGCGGCAGTGCGACTAGTTTGGGGATTGATAACAGTGAACTGGGGATAGAGCGGGGCAATGGAATTAGTTTGCGGATTGATAACAGTGCACTGGGGATGGAGTGGGGCCATGGGATTAGTTTGCGGATTGATAACAGTGCTCTGCGGATAGAGCGGGGCAGTGGGATTAGTTTGGGGATTGATAACTGTGTCCTGGGGATAGAGCTGGGCAATGGGATTTGTTTGGGGATTGATAACAGTGCAGAGGGGATAGAGCGCGGCAGTGCGACTAGTTTGGGGATTGATAACAGTGAACTGGGGATAGAGCGGGGCAATGGAATTAGTTTGCGGATTGATAACAGTGCACTGGGGATGGAGTGGGGCAATGGGATTAGTTTGCGGATTGATAACAGTGCTCTGCGGATAGAGCGGGGCAGTGGGATTAGTTTGGGGATTGAGTACAGTGTTCTGGGGATAGAGCGGGACAATGGGTTTAGTTTTGGGATTGATAACAGTGTTCTGGGGATGGAGCGGGGCAGTGGGATTAGTTTGGGGATTGATAACAGTGCTCTGGTGATAGAGCGGGGCAGTGGGATAAGTTTTGGGATTGATAACAGTGCTCTGTGGATAGAGCGGGGCAGTGGGATTAGTTTTGGGATTGATAACAGTGTTCAGGGGATGGAGCGGGGCAGTGGGATTAGTTTGGGGATTGATAACAGTGCTCTGGTTATAGAGCGGGGCAGTGGGATTAGTTTGGGGATTGAACACACTGTTCTGGGGATAGTGCGGGGCAGTGGGATTAGTTTGGGTATTGATAACAGTGCTCTGAGGATAGAGCGGGGCAGTGGGATCAGTTTGGGGATTGATAACAGTGCTCTGGGGATAGAGAGGGGCAGTGGGATCAGTTTGGGGATTGATAACAGTGCTCTGGGGATAGAGCGGTGCAGTGGGATTAATTTAGGGATTGATAACAGTGCTCTGGGGATAGAGCGGTGCAGTGGCATTAATTTAGGGATTGATAACAGTGTTCTGGGGATAGAGCGGGCCAATGGGATTAGTTTGTGGATTGATAACAGTGCTCTGGGGATAGAGCGGGGCAATGGGATTAGTTTGGGGATTGATAACACTGTTCTGGGGATAGTGTGGGGCAGTGGGATTTGTTTGGGGATTGATAACAGTGCTCTGGGGATAGAGCGGTGTAGTGGGAATAGTTTGGGGGTTGATAACAGTGCTCTGGGGATAGTGTGGGGCAGTGGGACGAGTTTGGGGATTGATAACAGTGGTCTGGGGGTAGAGTGGGGCAGTTGGATGAGTTTGGGGATTGATAACAGTGCAGTGGGGATAGAGCGGGGCAATGGGATTAGTTTGGCGATTGATAACAATGCTCTGGGGATAGAGCGGGGCAGTGGGATTAGTTTGGGGATTGATAACAGTGTTCTAGGGATAGAGTGAGGCTGTAGGATTAGTTTGGGGATTGATAACAGTGCTCTGGGGATAGAGCGGGGCAATGGGATTAGTTTGGGGATTGAACACACTGTTCTGGGCATAGTGCGGGGCAGTGGGATTAGTTTGGGTATTGATAACAGTGCTCTGGGGATAGAGCGGGGCAGTGGGATCAGTTTGGGGATTGATCACAGTGCTCTGGGGATAGAGCGGTGCAGTGGGATTAATTTAGGGATTGATAACAGTGCTCTGGGGATAGAGCGGGGCAATGGGATTAGTTTGCGGATTGATAACAGTGCTCTGGGGATAGAGCGGGGCAATGGGATTAGTTTGGGGATTGATAACACTGTTCTGGGGATAGTGTGGGGCAGTGGGATTTGTTTGGGGATTGATAACAGTGCTCTGGGGATAGAGCGGTGTAGTGGGATTAGTTTGGGGGTTGATAACAGTGCTCTGGGGGTAGAGTGGGGGCAGTGGGACGAGTTTGGGGATTGATAACAGTGGTCTGGGGGTAGAGTGGGGCAGTTGGATTAGTTTGGGGATTGATAACAGTGCAGTGGGGATAGAGCGGGGCAATGGGATTAGTTTGGGGATTGATAACAATGCTCTGGGGTTAGAGCGGGGCAGTGGGATTAGTTTGGGGATTGATAACAGTGTTCTGGGGATAGAGTGAGGCTGTAGGATTAGTTTGGGGATTGATAACAGTGTTCTGGGGATAGAGCGTGGCAGTGGGATATCTTTGGGGATTGATAACAGTGCTCTGGGGATAGAGCGGGACAATGGGATTAGTTTTGGGATTGATAACAGTGTTCTGGGGATGGAGCGGGGCAGTGGGATTAGTTTGGGGATTGATAACAGTGCTCTGGGGATAGAGCGGGGCAGTGGGATTAGTTTGGGGATTGATAACAGTGCTCTGGGGATAGAGCGGGGCAGTGGGATTAGTTTTGGGATTGATAACAGTGTTCAGTGGATGAAGCAGGGCAGTGGGATTAGTTTGGGGATTGATAACAGTGCTCTGGTTATAGAGCGGGGCCGTGGGATTAGTTTGGGGATTGATAACAGTGCTCTGGGGTGAGAGCGGGGCAGTGGGATTAGTTTGGGGATTGATAACAGTGCTCTGGGGATAGAGCGGGACAGTGGGATAAGTTTGGGGGTTGATAGCAGTGCTCTGGGGATAGAGCGGGGCAGTGGGATTAGTTTGGGGATTGATAACAGTGCTCTGGGGATAGAGCGGGGCAATGGGATTAGTTTGGGGATTGAACACACTGTTCTGGGGATAGTGCGGGGCAGTGGGAATAGTTTGGGTATTGATAACAGTGCTCTGGGGATAGAGCGGGGCAGTGGGATCAGTTTGGGGATTGATAACAGTGCTCTGGGGATAGAGCGGTGCAGTGGGATTAATTTAGGGATTGGTAACAGTGTTCTGGGGATAGAGCGGGGCAATGGGATTAGTTTGGGGATTGATAACAGTGCTCTGGGGATAGAGCGGGGCAATGGGATTAGTTTGGGGATTGATAACACTGTTCTGGGGATAGTGTGGCGCAGTGGGATTCGTTTGGGGATTGATAACAGTGCTCTGGGGATAGAGCGGGGCAGTGGGATCAGTTTGGGGATTGATAACAGTGCTCTGGGGATAGAGCGGTGCAGTGGGATTAATTTAGCAATTGATAACAGTGTTCTGGGGATAGAGCGGGGCAATGGGATTAGTTTGGGGATTGATAACAGTGCTCTGGGTACAGAGCGGGGCAATGGGATTAGTTTGGGGATTGATAACACTGTTCTGGGGATAGTGTGGGGCAGTGGGATTCGTTTGGGGATTGATAACAGTGCTCTGGGGATAGAGCGGGGTAGTGGGATTAGTTTGGGGGTCGATAACAGTGCTCTGGGGATAGTGTGGGGCAGTGGGACGAGTTTGGGGATTGATAACAGTGCTCTGGGGGTAGAGTGGGGCAGTTGGATTAGTTTGGGGATTGATTACAGTGCTCTGGGGATAGAGCGGGGCAATGGGATTAGTTTGGGAGTTGATAACAGTGCTCTGGGGGTAGAGTGGGGCAGTTGGATTAGTTTGGGGATTGATAACAGTGCTCTGGGGATAGAGCGGGGCAACGGGATTAGTTTGGGGATTGATAACCGTGCTCTGGGAATAGTGCGGGGCAGTGGGATTAGTTTGGGGATTGATAAGTGTTCTGGGGATAGAGCGGGGCAGTGGGATTAGTTTGGGGATTGATAACAGTGCACTGGGGATGGAGCGGGGCAATGGGATTAGTTTGGGGATGAGTACAGTGCAATGGGGATGGTGCGGGGCAGTGGGATTAGTTTGGGGATTGATAACTGTGTCCTGGGGATAGAGCTGGGCAATGGGATTAGTTTGGGGACTGATAACAGTGTTCTGCGGATGGAGCGGGCAGTGGGATGAGTTTGGGGATTGATAACAGTGCTCTGGGAATAGAGCGGGGCAGTGGGATTAATTCGGGGCTTGATAACAGTGCTCTGGGGATAGAGCGGGGCAGTGGGATTAGTTTGGGGATTGAAAACAGTGTTCTCGGGGTAGAGCGGGGCAGTGGGATTAGTTTGGGGATTGATAACAGTGTACTGGGGATAGAGCGGGGCAGTGGGATTAGTTTGGGGATTGATAACAGTGCAGTGGGGATAGAGCGGGGCAGTGTGATTAGTTTGGGGATTGATAACAATGCTCTGGGGATAGAGCGGGGCAGTGGGATTAGTTTGGGGATTGATAACAGTGTTCTGGGGATAGAGTGAGGCAGTGGGATTAGTTTGGGGATTGATAACAGTGCTCTGGGGATAGAGCGTGGCAGTGGGATTTCTTTGGGGATTGATAACAGTGCTCTGGGGATAGAGCGGGACAATCGGTTTAGTTTTGGGAATGATAACAGTGTTCTGGGGATGGAGCGGGGCAGTGGGATTAGTTTGGGGATTGATAACAGTGTTCTGGGGATAGTGCGGGGCAATGGGATTAGTTTGGGGATTGATAACAGTGCTCTGGGGATAGAGCGGGGCAGTGGGATCAGTTTGGGGATTAATAACAGTGCTCTGGGGATAGAGCGGGGCAGTGGGATTAGTTTGGGGGTTGAAAACAGTGCTCTGGGGGTAGAGTGGGGCAGTTGGATTAGTTTGGGAATTGATAACAGTGCTCTGGGGATAGAGCGGGCCAATGGGATTAGCTTGCGGATTGATAACAGTGCTCTGGGGATAGAGCGGGGCATTGGGATTAGTTTGGGGATTGATAACACGGTTCTGGGGATAGTGTGGGGCAGTGGGATTCGTTTGGGGATTGATAACAGTGCTCTGGGGATAGAGCGGGGTAGTGGGATTAGTTTGGGGGTTGGTAACAGTGCTCTGGGGATAGTGTGGGGCAGTGGGACGAGTTTGGGGATTGATTACAGTGCTCTGGGGGTAGAGTGGGGCAGTTGGATTAGTTTGGGGATTGATAACAGTGCAGTGGGGATAGAGCGGGGCAATGGGATTAGTTTGGGGATTGATAACAATGCTCTGGGGATAGAGCGGGGCAGAGGGATTAGTTTGGGGATTGATAACAGTGCTCTGGGGATAGAGTGAGGCAGTAGGATTAGTTTGGGGATTGATAACAGTGCACTGGGGATGGAACGGGGCAATGGGATTAGTTTGGGGATGAGTACAGTGCAATGGGGATGGTGCGGAGCAGTGGGATTAGTTTGGGGATTGATAACTGTGTCCTGGGGATAGAGCTGGGCAATGGGATGAGTTTGGGGATTGATAACAGTGCACTGGGGATAGAGCGGGGTAGTGGGATTAGTTTGGGGACTGATAACAGTGTTCTGCGGATGGAGCGGGCAGTGGGATGAGTTTGGGGATTGATAACAGTGCTCTGGGAATAGAGCGGGGCAGTGGGATTAATTCGGGGCTTGATAACAGTGCTCTGGGGATAGAGCGGGGCAGTGGGATTAGTTTGGGGATTGAAAACAGTGTTCTCGGGGTAGAGCGGGGCAGTGGGATTAGTTTGGGGATTGATAACAGTGTACTGGGGATAGAGCGGGGCAGTGGGATTAGTTTGGGGATTGATAACAGTGCAGTGGGGATAGAGCGGGGCAATGGGATTAGTTTGGGGAATGATAGCAGTGCTCTGGGGAGAGAGCGGGGCAGTGGGATTAGTTTGGGGATTGATAACAGTGTTCTGGGGATAGAGTGAGGCAGTGGGATTAGTTTGGGGATTGATAACAGTGCTCTGGGGAGAGAGCGGGGCAGTGGGATTAGTTTGGGGATTGATAACAGTGCTCTGGGGATAGAGCGTGGCAGTGGGATTTCTTTGGGGATTGATAACAGTGCTCTGGGGATAGAGCGGGACAATGGGTTTAGTTTTGGGAATGATAACAGTGTTCTGGGGATGGAGCGGGGCAGTGGGATTAGTTTGGGGATTGATAACAGTGTTCTGGGGATAGTGCGGGGCAATGGGATTAGTTTGGGGATTGATAACAGTGCTCTGGGGATAGAGCGGGGCAATGGGAATAGTTTGGGGATTGATAACACTGTTCTGGGGATAGTGTGGGGCAGTGGGATTTGTTTGGGAGTTGATAACAGTGCTCTGGGGGTAGAGTGGGGCAGTTGGATTAGTTTGGGGATTGATAACAGTGCTCTGGGGATAGAGCGGGGCAACGGGATTAGTTTGGGGATTGATAACCGTGCTCTGGGAATAGTGCGGGGCAGTGGGATTAGTTTGGGGATTGATAACAGATTTCTTGGGATGGAGCGGGGCAGTTGGATTAGTTTGGGGATTGATAAGTGTTCTGGGGATAGAGCGGGGCAGTGGGATTAGTTTGGGGATTGATAACAGTGCACTGGGGATGGAGCGGGGCAATGGGATTAGTTTGGGGATGGGTACAGTGCAATGGGGATGGTGCGGGGCAGTGGGATTAGTTTGGGGATTGATAACTGTGTCCTGGGGATATAGCTGGGCAATGGGATGAGTTTGGGGATTGATAACAGTGCACTGGGGATAGAGCGGGGTAGTGGGATTAGTTTGGGGACTGATAACAGTGTTCTGCGGATGGAGCGGGCAGTGGGATGAGTTTGGGGATTGATAACAGTGCTCTGGGAATAGAGCGGGGCAGTGGGATTAATTCGGGGCTTGATAACAGTGCTCTGGGGATAGAGCGGGGCAGTGGGATTAGTTTGGGGATTGAAAACAGTGTTCTCGGGGTAGAGCGGGGCAGTGGGATTAGTTTGGGGATTGATAACAGTGTACTGGGGATAGAGCGGGGCAGTGGGATTAGTTTGGGGATTGATAACAGTGCAGTGGGGATAGAGCGGGGCAGTGTGATTAGTTTGGGGATTGATAACAATGCTCAGGGGATAGAGCGGGGCAGTGGGATTAGTTTGGGGATTGATAACAGTGTTCTGGGGATAGAGTGAGGCAGTGGGATTAGTTTGGGGATTGATAACAGTGCTCTGGGGATAGAGCGGGACAATCGGTTTAGTTTTGGGAATGATAACAGTGTTCTGGGGATGGAGCGGGGCAGTGGGATTAGTTTGGGGATTGATAACAGTGCTCTGGGGATAGAGCGGGGCAATGGGAATAGTTTGGGGATTGATAACACTGTTCTGGGGATAGTGTGGGGCAGTGGGATTTGTTTGGGGATTGATAACAGTGCTCTGGGGATAGAGCGGGGCAGTGGGATCAGTTTGGGGATTAATAACAGTGCTCTGGGGATAGAGCGGGGCAGTGGGATTAGTTTGGGGGTTGATAACAGTGCTCTGGGGGTAGAGTGGGGCAGTTGGATTAGTTTGGGGATTGATAACAGTGCTCTGGGGATAGAGCGGGCCAATGGGATTAGTTTGCGGATTGATAACAGTGCTCTGGGGATAGAGCGGAGCATTGGGATTAGTTTGGGGATTGATAACACGGTTCTGGGGATAGTGTGGGGCAGTGGGATTCGTTTGGGGATTGATAACAGTGCTCTGGGGATAGAGCGGGGTAGTGGGATTAGTTTGGGGGTTGGTAACAGTGCTCTGGGGATAGTGTGGGGCAGTGGGACGAGTTTGGGGATTGATTACAGTGCTCTGGGGGTAGAGTGGGGCAGTTGGATTAGTTTGGGGATTGATAACAGTGCAGTGGGGATAGAGCGGGGCAATGGGATTAGTTTGGGGATTGATAACAATGCTCTGGGGATAGAGCGGGGCAGAGGGATTAGTTTGGGGATTGATAACAGTGTTCTGGGGATAGAGTGAGGCAGTAGGATTAGTTTGGGGATTGATAACAGTGCACTGGGGATGGAGCGGGGCAATGGGATTAGTTTGGGGATGAGTACAGTGCAATGGGGATGGTGCGGAGCAGTGGGATTAGTTTGGGGATTGATAACTGTGTCCTGGGGATAGAGCTGGGCAATGGGATGAGTTTGGGGATTGATAACAGTGCACTGGGGATAGAGCGGGGTAGTGGGATTAGTTTGGGGACTGATAACAGTGTTCTGCGGATGGAGCGGGCAGTGGGATGAGTTTGGGGATTGATAACAGTGCTCTGGGAATAGAGCGGGGCCGTGGGATTAATTCGGGGCTTGATAACAGTGCTCTGGGGATAGAGCGGGGCAGTGGGATTAGTTTGGGGATTGAAAACAGTGTTCTCGGGGTAGAGCGGGGCAGTGGGATTAGTTTGGGGATTGATAACAGTGTACTGGGGATAGAGCGGGGCAGTGGGATTAGTTTGGGGATTGATAACAGTGCAGTGGGGATAGAACGGGGCAGTGTGATTAGTTTGGGGATTGATAACAATGCTCTGGGGATAGAGCGGGGCAGTGGGATTAGTTTGGGGATTGATAACAGTGTTCTGGGGATAGAGTGAGGCAGTGGGATTAGTTTGAGGATTGATAACAGTGCTCTGGGGATAGAGCGTGGCAGTGGGATTTCTTTGGGGATTGATAACAGTGCTCTGGGGATAGAGCGGGACAATGGGTTTAGTTTTGGGAATGATAACAGTGTTCTGGGGATGGAGCGGGGAAGTGGGCTTAGTTTGGGGATTGATAACAGTGTTCTGGGGATAGTGCGGGGCAATGGGATTAGTTTGGGGATTGATAACAGTGCTCTGGGGATAGTGCGGGGCAATGGGAGTAGTTTGGGGATTGATAACACTGTTCTGGGGATAGTGTGGGGCAGTGGGATTTGTTTGGGGATTGATAACAGTGCTCTGGGGATAGAGCGGGGCAGTGGGATCAGTTTGGGGATTAACAACAGTGCTCTGGGGATAGAGCGGTGCAGTGGGATTAATTTAGGGATTGATAACAGTGTTCTGGGGATAGAGCGGGGCAATGGGATTAGTTTGGGGATTGATAACAGTGCTCTGGGGATAGAGCGGGGCAGTGGGATTAGTTTGGGGGTTGATAACAGTGCTCTGGGGGTAGAGTGTGGCAGTTGGATTAGTTTGGGGATTGATAACAGTGCTCTGGGGATAGAGCGGGCCAATGGGATTAGTTTGCGGATTGATAACAGTGCTCTGGGGATAGAGCGGGGCATTGGGATTAGTTTGGGGATTGATAACACGGTTCTGGGGATAGTGTGGGGCAGTGGGATTCTTTTGGGGATTGATAACAGTGCTCTGGGGATAGAGCGGGGCAATGGGATTAGTTTGGGGATTGATAACACTGTTCTGGGGATGGTGTGGGGCAGTGGGATTCGTTTGGGGATTGATAACAGTGGTCTGGGGGTAGAGCGTGGCAGTGGGATATCTTTGGGGATTGATAACAGTGCTCTGGGGATAGAGCGGGGCAGTGGGATTAGTTTGGGGATTGATAACAGTGTTCTGGGGATAGAGTGAGGCAGTAGGATTAGTTTGGGGATTGATAACAGTGCTCTGGGGATAGAGCGTGGCAGTGGGATATCTTTGGGGATTGATAACAGTGCTCTGGGGATAGAGCGGGACAATGGGATTAGTTTTGGGATTGATAACAGTGTTCTGGGGATGGAGCGGGGCAGTGGGATTAGTTTGGGGATTGATAACAGTGCTCTGGGGATAGAGCGGGGCAGTGGGATTAGTTTGGGGATTGATAACAGTGCTCTGGGGATAGAGCGGGGCAGCGGGATTAGTTTTGGGATTGATAACAGTGTTCAGGGGATGAAGCGGGGCAGTGGGATTAGTTTGGGGATTGATAACAGTGCTCTGGTTATAGAGCGGGGCAGTGGGATTAGTTTGGGGATTGATAACAGTGCTCTGGGGAGAGAGCGAGGCAGTGGGATTAGTTTGGGGATTGATAACAGTGCTCTGGGGATAGAGCGGGGCAGTGGGATAAGTTTGGGGATTGATAGCAGTGCTCTGGGGATAGAGCGGGGCAGTGGGATTAGTTTGGGGATTGATAATAGTGCTCTGGGGATAGAGCGGGGCAATGGGATTAGTTTGGGGATTGAACACACTGTTCTGGGGATAGTGCGGGGCAGTTGGATTAGTTTGGGTATTGATAACAGTGCTCTGGGGATAGAGCGGGGCAGTGGGATCAGTTTGGGGATTGATAACAGTGCTCTGGGGATAGAGCGGTGCAGTGGGATTAATTTAGCAATTGATAACAGTGTTCTGGGGATAGAGCGGGGCAATGGGATTAGTTTGGGGATTGATAACAGTGCTCTGGGGATAGAGCGGGGCAATGGGATTAGTTTGGGGATTGATAACACTGTTCTGGGGATGGTGTGGGGCAGTGGGATTCGTTTGGGGATTGATAACAGTGGTCTGGGGGTAGAGCGTGGCAGTGGGATATCTTTGGGGATTGATAACAGTGCTCTGGGGATAGAGCGGGACAATGGGATTAGTTTTGGGATTGATATCAGTGTTCTGGGGATGGAGCGGGGCAGTGGGATTAGTTTGGGGATTGATAACAGTGCTCTGGGGATAGAGCGGGGCAGTGGGATTAGTTTGGGGATTGATAACAGTGCTCTGGGGATAGAGCGGGGCAGTGGGATTAGTTTTGGGATTGATAACAGTGTTCAGGGGATGAAGCGGGGCAGTGGGATTAGTTTGGGGATTGATAACAGTGCTCTGGTTATAGAGCGGGGCCGTGGGATTAGTTTGGGGATTGATAACAGTGCTCTGGGGTGAGAGCGGGGCAGTGGGATTAGTTTGGGGATTGATAACAGTGCTCTGGGTATAGAGCGGGACTGTGGGATAAGTTTGGGGATTGATAGTAGTGCTCTGGGGATAGAGCAGGGCAGTGGCATTAGTTTGGGTATTGATAACAGTGCTCTGGGGATAGAGCGGGGCAGTGGGATCAGTTTGGGGATTGATAACAGTGCTCTGGGGATAGAGCGGTGCAGTGGGATTAATTTAGGGATTGGTAACAGTGTTCTGGGGATAGAGCGGGGCAATGGGATTAGTTTGGGGATTGATAACAGTGCTCTGGGGATAGAGCGGGGCAATGGGATTAGTTTGGGGATTGATAACACTGTTCTGGGGATAGTGTGGGGCAGTGGGATTCGTTTGGGGATTGATAACAGTGCTCTGGGGATAGAGCGGGGCAGTGGGATCAGTTTGGGGATTGATAACAGTGCTCTGGGGATAGAGCGGTGCAGTGGGATTAATTTAGCAATTGATAACAGTGTTCTCGGGATAGAGCGGGGCAATGGGATTAGTTTGGGGATTGATAACAGTGCTCTGGGTATAGAGCGGGGCAATGGGATTAGTTTGGGGATTGATAACACTGTTCTGGGGATAGTGTGGGGCAGTGGGATTCGTTTGGGGATTGATAACAGTGCTCTGGGGATAGTGTGGGGCAGTGGGACGAGTTTGGGGATTGATAACAGTGCTCTGGGGGTAGAGTGGGGCAGTTGGATTAGTTTGGGGATTGATTACAGTGCTCTGGGGATAGAGCGGGGCAATGGGATTAGTTTGGGAGTTGATAACAGTGCTCTGGGGGTAGAGTGGGGCAGTTGGATTAGTTTGGGGATTGATAACAGTGCTCTGGGGATAGAGCGGGGCAACGGGATTAGTTTGGGGATTGATAACCGTGCTCTGGGAATAGTGCGTGGCAGTGGGATTAGTTTGGGGATTGATAACAGAGTTCTTGGGATGGAGCGGGGCAGTGGGATTAGTTTGGGGATTGATAAGTGTTCTGGGGATAGAGCGGGGCAGTGGGATTATTTTGGGGATTGATAACAGTGCACTGGGGATGGAGCGGGGCAATGGGATTAGTTTGGGGATGAGTACAGTGCACTGGGGATGGAGCGGGGCAGTGTGATTAGTTTGGGGATTGATAACTGTGTCCTGGGGATAGAGCTGGGCAATGGGATGAGTTTGGGGATTGATAACAGTGCTCTGGGAATAGAGCGGGGCAGTGGGATTAATTCGGGGCTTGATAACAGTGCTCTGGGGATAGAGCGGGGCAGTGGGATTAGTTTGGGGATTGAAAACAGTGTTCTCGGGGTAGAGCGGGGCAGTGGGATTAGTTTGGGGATTGATAACAGTGTACTGCGGATAGAGCGGGGCAGTGGGATTAGTTTGGGGATTGATAACAGTGCAGTGGGGATAGAGCGGGGCTGTGTGATTAGTTTGGGGATTGATAACAATGCTCTGGGGATAGAGCGGGGCAGTGGGATTAGTTTGGGGATTGATAACAGTGTTCTGGGGATAGAGTGAGGCAGTGGGATTAGTTTGGGGATTGATAACAGTGCTCTGGGGATAGAGCGTGGCAGTGGGATTTCTTTGGGGATTGATAACAGTGCTCTGGGGATAGAGCGGGACAATGGGTTTAGTTTTGGGAATGATAACAGTGTTCTGGAGATGGAGCGGGGCAGTGGGATTAGTTTGGGGATTGATAACAGTGTTCTGGGGATAGTGCGGGGCAATGGGATTAGTTTGGGGATTGATAACAGTGCTCTGGGGATAGAGCGGGGCAATGGGAATAGTTTGGGGATTGATAACACTGTTCTGGGGATAGTGTGGGGCAGTGGGATTTGTTTGGGGATTGATTACAGTGCTCTGGGGATAGAGCGGGGCAGTGGGATCAGTTTGGGGATTAATAACAGTGCTCTGGGGATAGAGCGGTGCAGTGGGATTAATTTAGGGATTGATAACAGTGTTCTGGGGATAGAGCGGGGCAATGGGATTAGTTTGGGGATTGATAACAGTGCTCTGGGGATAGAGCGGGGCAGTGGGATTGTTTTGGGGGTTGATAACAGTGCTCTGGGGGTAGAGTGGGGCAGTTGGATTAGTTTGGGGATTGATAACAATGCTCTGGGGATATAGCGGGCCAATGGGATTAGTTTGCGGATTGATAACAGTGCTCTGGGGATAGAGCGGGGCATTGGGATTAGTTTGGGGATTGATAACACTGTTCTGGGGATAGTGTGGGGCAGTGGGATTCGTTTGGGGATTGATAACAGTGCTCTGGGGATAGAGCGGGGTAGTGGGATTAGTTTGGGGGTTGGTAACAGTGCTCTGGGGATAGTGTGGGGCAGTGGGACGAGTTTGGGGATTGATTACAGTGCTCTGGGTGTAGAGTGGGGCAGTTGGATTAGTTTGGGGATTGATAACAGTGCAGTGGGGATAGAGCGGGGCAATGGGATTAGTTTGGGGATTGATAACAATGCTCTGGGGATAGAGCGGGGCAGTGGGATTAGTTTGGGGATTGATAACAGTGTTCTGGGGATAGAGTGAGGCAGTAGGATTAGTTTGGGGATTGATAACAGTGCTCTGGGGATAGAGCGTGGCAGTGGGATATCTTTGGGGATTGATAACAGTGCTCTGGGGATAGAGCGGGACAATGGGATTAGTTTTGGGATTGATAACAGTGTTCTGGGGATGGAGCGGGGCAGTGGGATTAGTTTGGGGATTGATAACAGTGCTCTGGGGATAGAGCGGGGCAGCGGGATTAGTTTTGGGATTGATAACAGTGTTCAGGGGATGAAGCGGGGCAGTGGGATTAGTTTGGGGATTGATAACAGTGCACTGGTTATAGAGCGGGGCAGTGGGATTAGTTTGGGGATTGATAACAGTGCTCTGGGGAGAGAGCGAGGCAGTGGGATTAGTTTGGGGATTGATAACAGTGCTCTGGGGATAGAGCGGGGCAGTGGGATAAGTTTGGGGATTGATAGCAGTGCTCTGGGGATAGAGCGGGGCAGTGGGATTAGTTTGGGGATTGATAACAGTGCTCTGGGGATAGAGCGGGGCAATGGGATTAGTTTGGGGATTGAACACACTGTTCTGGGGATTGTGCGGGGCAGTGGGATTAGTTTGGGTATTGATAACAGTGCTCTGGGGATAGAGCGGGGCAGTGGGATCAGTTTGGGGATTGATAACAGTGCTCTGGGGATAGAGCGGTGCAGTGGCATTAATTTAGGGATTGATAACAGTGTTCTGGGGATAGAGCGGGGCAATGGAATTAGTTTGGGGATTGATAACAGTGCTCTGGGGATAGAGCGGGGCAATGGGATTAGTTTGGGGATTGATAACACTGGTCTGGGGATAGAGTGGGGCAGTGGGTTCGTTTGGGGATTGATAACAGTGCTCTGGGAATAGAGCGGGGCAGTGGGATCAGTTTGGGGATTGATAACAGTGCTCTGGGGATAGAGCGGTGCAGTGGGATTAATTTAGCAATTGATAACAGTGTTCTGGGGATAGAGCGGGGCAATGGGATTAGTTTGGGGATTGATAACAGTGCTCTGGGGATAGAGCGGGGCAATGGGATTAGTTTGGGGATTGATAACACTGTTCTGGGGATGGTGTGGGGCAGTGGGATTCGTTTGGGGATTGATAACAGTGCTCTGGGGATAGAGCGGGGTAGTGGGATTAGTTTGGGGGTTGATAACAGTGCTCTGGGGATAGTGTGGGGCAGTGGGACGAGTTTGGGGATTGATAACAGTGCTCTGGGGGTAGAGTGGGGCAGTTGGATTAGTTTTGGGATTGATAACAGTGCTCTGGGGATAGAGCGGGGCAACGGGATTAGTTTGGGGATTGATAACCGTGCTCTGGGGATAGTGCGGGGCAGTGGGATTAGTTTGGGGATTGATAACAGTGTTCTTGGGATGGAGCGAGGCAGTGGGATTAGTTTGGGGATTGATAAGTGTTCTGGGGATAGATCGGGGCAGTGGGATTAGTTTGGGGATTGATAACAGTGCACTGGGGATGGAGCGGGGCAATGGTATTAGTTTGGGGATTGATAACAGTGTTCTGGGGATAGAGCGGGGCACTGGGATTAGTTTGGGGATGAGTACAGTGCACTGGGGATGGTGCGGGGCAGTGGGATTAGTTTGGGGGTTGATAACTGTCCGGGGGATAGAGCTGGGCAATGGGATGAATTTGGGGATTGATAACAGTGCACTGGGGATAGAGCAGGGTAGTGGGATTAGTTTGGGGATTGATAACAGTGTTCTGGGGATAGAGCGGGACAATGGGTTTAGTTTTGGGAATGATAACAGTGTTCTGGAGATGGAGCGGGGCAGTGGGATTAGTTTGGGGATTGATAACAGTGTTCTGGGGATAGTGCGGGGCAATGGGATTAGTTTGGGGATTGATAACAGTGCTCTGGGGATAGAGCAGGGCAATGGGAATAGTTTGGGGATTGATAACACTGTTCTGGGGATAGTGTGGGGCAGTGGGATTTGTTTGGGGATTGATAACAGTGCTCTGGGGATAGAGCGGGGCAGTGGGATCAGTTTGGCGATTAATAACAGTGCTCTGGGGATAGAGCGGTGCAGTGGGATTAATTTAGGGATTGATAACAGTGTTCTGGGGATAGAGCGGGGCAATGGGATTAGTTTGGGGATTGATAACAGTGCTCTGGGGATAGAGCGGGGCAGTGGGATTGGTTTGGGGGTTGATAACAGTGCTCTGGGGGTAGAGTGGGGCAGTTGGATTAGTTTGGGGATTGATAACAGTGCTCTGGGGATATAGCGGGCCAATGGGATTAGTTTGCGGATTGATAACAGTGCTCTGGGGATAGAGCGGGGCATTGGGATTAGTTTGGGGATTGATAACACTGTTCTGGGGATAGTGTGGGGCAGTGGGATTCGTTTGGGGATTGATAACAGTGCTCTGGGGATAGAGCGGGGTAGTGGGATTAGTTT
The DNA here is from genome assembly GCF_047496885.1 of Scyliorhinus torazame. NCBI lineage: Eukaryota > Metazoa > Chordata > Chondrichthyes > Carcharhiniformes > Scyliorhinidae > Scyliorhinus > Scyliorhinus torazame. The sequence continues at coordinate 70,274,500 of NC_092722.1, read as the reverse complement.
GGGGGTTGGTAACAGTGCTCTGGGGATAGTGTGGGGCAGTGGGACGAGTTTGGGGATTGATTACAGTGCTCTGGGTGTAGAGTGGGGCAGTTGGATTAGTTTGGGGATTGATAACAGTGCAGTGGGGATAGAGCGGGGCAATGGGATTAGTTTGGGGATTGATAACAATGCTCTGGGGATAGAGCGGGGCAGTGGGATTAGTTTGGGGATTGATAACAGTGTTCTGGGGATAGAGTGAGGCAGTAGGATTAGTTTGGGGATTGATAACAGTGCTCTGGGGATAGAGCGTGGCAGTGGGATATCTTTGGGGATTGATAACAGTGCTCTGGGGATAGAGCGGGACAATGGGATTAGTTTTGGGATTGATAACAGTGTTCTGGGGATGGAGCGGGGCAGTGGGATTAGTTTGGGGATTGATAACAGTGCTCTGGGGATAGAGCGGGGCAGCGGGATTAGTTTTGGGATTGATAACAGTGTTCAGGGGATGAAGCGGGGCAGTGGGATTAGTTTGGGGATTGATAACAGTGCACTGGTTATAGAGCGGGGCAGTGGGATTAGTTTGGGGATTGATAACAGTGCTCTGGGGAGAGAGCGAGGCAGTGGGATTAGTTTGGGGATTGATAACAGTGCTCTGGGGATAGAGCGGGGCAGTGGGATAAGTTTGGGGATTGATAGCAGTGCTCTGGGGATAGAGCGGGGCAGTGGGATTAGTTTGGGGATTGATAACAGTGCTCTGGGGATAGAGCGGGGCAATGGGATTAGTTTGGGGATTGAACACACTGTTCTGGGGATTGTGCGGGGCAGTGGGATTAGTTTGGGTATTGATAACAGTGCTCTGGGGATAGAGCGGGGCAGTGGGATCAGTTTGGGGATTGATAACAGTGCTCTGGGGATAGAGCGGTGCAGTGGCATTAATTTAGGGATTGATAACAGTGTTCTGGGGATAGAGCGGGGCAATGGAATTAGTTTGGGGATTGATAACAGTGCTCTGGGGATAGAGCGGGGCAATGGGATTAGTTTGGGGATTGATAACACTGGTCTGGGGATAGAGTGGGGCAGTGGGTTCGTTTGGGGATTGATAACAGTGCTCTGGGAATAGAGCGGGGCATTGGGATCAGTTTGGGGATTGATAACAGTGCTCTGGGGATAGAGCGGTGCAGTGGGATTAATTTAGCAATTGATAACAGTGTTCTGGGGATAGAGCGGGGCAATGGGATTAGTTTGGGGATTGATAACAGTGCTCTGGGGATAGAGCGGGGCAATGGGATTAGTTTGGGGATTGATAACACTGTTCTGGGGATGGTGTGGGGCAGTGGGATTCGTTTGGGGATTGATAACAGTGCTCTGGGGATAGAGCGGGGTAGTGGGATTAGTTTGGGGGTTGATAACAGTGCTCTGGGGATAGTGTGGGGCAGTGGGACGAGTTTGGGGATTGATAACAGTGCTCTGGGGGTAGAGTGGGGCAGTTGGATTAGTTTTGGGATTGATAACAGTGCTCTGGGGATAGAGCGGGGCAACGGGATTAGTTTGGGGATTGATAACCGTGCTCTGGGGATAGTGCGGGGCAGTGGGATTAGTTTGGGGATTGATAACAGTGTTCTTGGGATGGAGCGAGGCAGTGGGATTAGTTTGGGGATTGATAAGTGTTCTGGGGATAGATCGGGGCAGTGGGATTAGTTTGGGGATTGATAACAGTGCACTGGGGATGGAGCGGGGCAATGGTATTAGTTTGGGGATTGATAACAGTGTTCTGGGGATAGAGCGGGGCACTGGGATTAGTTTGGGGATGAGTACAGTGCACTGGGGATGGTGCGGGGCAGTGGGATTAGTTTGGGGGTTGATAACTGTCCGGGGGATAGAGCTGGGCAATGGGATGAATTTGGGGATTGATAACAGTGCACTGGGGATAGAGCAGGGTAGTGGGATTAGTTTGGGGACTGATAACAGTGTTCTGCGGATGGAGCGGGCAGTGGGATGAGTTTGGGGATTGATAACAGTGCTCTGGGAATAGAGCGGGGCAGTGGGATTAGTTTGGGGATTGATAACAGTGCTCTGGGGATAGAGCGTGGCAGTGGGATTTCTTTGGGGATTGATAACAGTGCTCTGGGGATAGAGCGGGACAATGGGTTTAGTTTTGGGAATGATAACAGTGTTCTGGAGATGGAGCGGGGCAGTGGGATTAGTTTGGGGATTGATAACAGTGTTCTGGGGATAGTGCGGGGCAATGGGATTAGTTTGGGGATTGATAACAGTGCTCTGGGGATAGAGCGGGGCAATGGGAATAGTTTGGGGATTGATAACACTGTTCTGGGGATAGTGTGGGGCAGTGGGATTTGTTTGGGGATTGATAACAGTGCTCTGGGGATAGAGCGGGGCAGTGGGATCAGTTTGGGGATTAATAACAGTGCTCTGGGGATAGAGCGGTGCAGTGGGATTAATTTAGGGATTGATAACAGTGTTCTGGGGATAGAGCGGGGCAATGGGATTAGTTTGGGGATTGATAACAGTGCTCTGGGGATAGAGCGGGGCAGTGGGATTGGTTTGGGGGTTGATAACAGTGCTCTGGGGGTAGAGTGGGGCAGTTGGATTAGTTTGGGGATTGATAACAGTGCTCTGGGGATATAGCGGGCCAATGGGATTAGTTTGCGGATTGATAACAGTGCTCTGGGGATAGAGCGGGGCATTGGGATTAGTTTGGGGATTGATAACACTGTTCTGGGGATAGTGTGGGGCAGTGGGATTCGTTTGGGGATTGATAACAGTGTTCTGGGGATAGAGCGGGGTAGTGGGATTAGTTTGCGGGTTGGTAACAGTGCTCTGGGGATAGTTTGGGGCAGTGGGACGAGTTTGGGGATTGATTACAGTGCTCTGGGGGTAGAGTGGGGCAGTTGGATTAGTTTGGGGATTGATAACAGTGCAGTGGGGATAGAGCGGGGCAATGGGATTAGTTTGGGGATTGATAACAATGCTCTGGGGATAGAGCGGGGCAGTGGGATTAGTTTGGGGATTGATAACAGTGTTCTGGGGATGAAGCGGGGCAGTGGGATTAGTTTGGGGATTGATAACAGTGCACTGGTTATAGAGCGGGGCAGTGGGATTAGTTTGGGGATTGATAACAGTGCTCTGGGGAGAGAGCGAGGCAGTGGGATTAGTTTGGGGATTGATAACAGTGCTCTGGGGATAGAGCGGGGCAGTGGGATAAGTTTGGGGATTGATAGCAGTGCTCTGGGGATAGAGCGGGACAATGGGATTAGTTTTGGGATTGATAACAGTGTTCTGGGGATGGAGCGGGGCAGTGGGATTAGTTTGGGGATTGATAACAGTGCTCTGGGGATAGAGCGGGGCAGCGGGATTAGTTTTGGGACTGATAACAGTGTTCAGGGGATGAAGCGGGGCAGTGGGATTAGTTTGGGGATTGATAACAGTGCACTGGTTATAGAGCGGGGCAGTGGGATTAGTTTGGGGATTGATAACAGTGCTCTGGGGAGAGAGCGAGGCAGTGGGATTAGTTTGGGGATTGATAACAGTGCTCTGGGGATAGAGCGGGGCAGTGGGATAAGTTTGGGGATTGATAGCAGTGCTCTGGGGTTAGAGCGGGGCAGTGGGATTAGTTTGGGGATTGATAACAGTGCTCTGGGGATAGAGCGGGGCAATGGGATTAGTTTGGGGATTGAACACACTGTTCTGGGGATAATGCGGGGCAGTGGGATTAGTTTGGGTATTGATAACAGTGCTCTGGGAATAGAGCGGGGCAGTGGGATCAGTTTGGGGATTGATAACAGTGCTCTGGGGATAGAGCGGTGCAGTGGCATTAATTTAGGGATTGATAACAGTGTTCTGGGGATAGAGCGGGGCAATGGAATTAGTTTGGGGATTGATAACAGTGCTCTGGGGATAGAGCGGGGCAATGGGATTAGTTTGGGGATTGATAACACTGGTCTGGGGATAGAGTGGGGCAGTGGGTTCGTTTGGGGATTGATAACAGTGCTCTGGGAATAGAGCGGGGCAGTGGGATCAGTTTGGGGATTGATAACAGTGCTCTGGGGATAGAGCGGTGCAGTGGGATTAATTTAGCAATTGATAACAGTGTTCTGGGGATAGAGCGGGGCAATGGGATTAGTTTGGGGATTGATAACAGTGCTCTGGGGATAGAGCGGGGCAATGGGATTAGTTTGGGGATTGATAACACTGTTCTGGGGATGGTGTGGGGCAGTGGGATTCGTTTGGGGATTGATAACAGTGCTCTGGGGATAGAGCGGGGTAGTGGGATTAGTTTGGGGGTTGATAACAGTGCTCTGGGGATAGTGTGGGGCAGTGGGATGAGTTTGGGGATTGATAACAGTGCTCTGGGGGTAGAGTGGGGCAGTTCGATTAGTTTGGGGATTGATTACAGTGCTCTGGGGATAGAGCGGGGCAATGGGATTAGTTTGGGAGTTGATAACAGTGCTCTGGGGGTAGAGTGGGGCAGTTGGATTAGTTTTGGGATTGATAACAGTGCTCTGGGGATAGAGCGGGGCAACGGGATTAGTTTGGGAATTGATAACCGTGCTCTGGGGATAGTGCGGGGCAGTGGGATTAGTTTGGGGATTTATAACAGTGTTCTTGGGATGGAGCGAGGCAGTGGGATTAGTTTGGGGATTGATAAGTGTTCTGGGGATAGATCGGGGCAGTGGGATTAGTTTGGGGATTGAAAACAGTGCACTGGGGATGGAGCGGGGCAATGGTATTAGTTTGGGGATTGATAACAGTGTTCTGGGGATAGAGCGGGGCACTGGGATTAGTTTGGGGATGAGTACAGTGCACTGGGGATGGTGCGGGGCAGTGGGATTAGTTTGGGGGTTGATAACTGTCCGGGGGATAGAGCTGGGCAATGGGATGAATTTGGGGATTGATAACAGTGCACTGGGGATAGAGCCGGGTAGTGGGATTAGTTTGGGGACTGATAACAGTGTTCTGCGGATGGAGCGGGCAGTGGGATGAGTTTTGGGATTGATAACAGTGCTCTGGGAATAGAGCGGGGCAGTGGGATTAGTTTGGGGATTGATAACAGTGCTCTGGGGATAGAGCGGGGCAGTAGTATTAGTTTGGGAATTGATAACAGTGCTCTGGGGATAGAGCGGGGCAATGGGATTAGTTTGGGGATTGATAACAGTGCTCTGGGGATAGAGCGGGGCAATGGGATTAGTTTGGGGATTGATAACACTGTTCTGGGGATAGTGTGGGTCAGTGGGATTCGTTTGGGGATTGATAACAGTGCTGTGGGGATAGAGCGGGGCAGTGGGATCAGTTTGGGGATTGATAACGGTGCTCTGGGGATGGAGCGGTGCAGTGGGATTAATTTAGCAATAGATAACAGTGTTCTGGGGATAGAGCGGGGCAATGGGATTAGTTTGGGGATTGATAACAGTGCTCTGGGGATAGAGCGGGGCAATGGGATTAGTTTGGGGATTGATAACAGTGTTCAGGGGATGAAGCGGGGCAGTGGGATTAGTTTGGGGATTGATAACAGTGCTCTGGTTATAGAGCGGGGCAGTGGGATTAGTTTGGGGATTGATAACAGTGCTCTGGGGAGAGAGCGAGGCAGTGGGATTAGTTTGGGGATTGATAACAGTGCTCTGGGGATAGAGCGGGGCAGTGGGATAAGTTTGGGGATTGATAGCAGTGCTCTGGGGATAGAGCGGGGAAGTGGGATTAGTTTGGGGATTGATAACAGTGCTCTGGGGATAGAGCGGGGCAATGGGATTAGTTTGGGGATTGAACACACTGTTCTGGGGATAGTGCGGGGCAGTGGGATTAGTTTGGGTATTGATAACAGTGCTCTGGGGATAGAGCGGGGCAGTGGGATCAGTTTGGGGATTGATAACAGTGCTCTGGGGATAGAGCGGTGCAGTGGCATTAATTTAGGGATTGATAACAGTGGTCTGGGGATAGAGCGGGGCAATGGAATTAGTTTGGGGATTGATAACAGTGCTCTGGGGATAGAGCGGGGCAATGGGATTAGTTTGGGGATTGATAACACTGGTCTGGGGATAGAGTGGGGCAGTGGGTTCGTTTGGGGATTGATAACAGTGCTCTGGGAATAGAGCGGGGCAGTGGGATCAGTTTGGGGATTGATAACAGTGCTCTGGGGATAGAGCGGTGCAGTGGGATTAATTTAGCAATTGATAACAGTGTTCTGGGGATAGAGCGGGGCAATGGGATTAGTTTGGGGATTGATAACAGTGCTCTGGGGATAGAGCGGGGCAATGGGATTAGTTTGGGGATTGATAACACTGTTCTGGGGATGGTGTGGGGCAGTGGGATTCGTTTGGGGATTGATAACAGTGCTCTGGGGATAGAGCGGGGTAGTGGGATTAGTTTGGGGGTTGATAACAGTGCTCTGGGGATAGTGTGGGGCAGTGGGACGAGTTTGGGGATTGATAACAGTGCTCTGGGGGTAGAGTGGGGCAGTTCGATTAGTTTGGGGATTGATTACAGTGCTCTGGGGATAGAGCGGGGCAATGGGATTAGTTTGGGAGTTGATAACAGTGCTCTGGGGGTAGAGTGGGGCAGTTGGATTAGTTTGGGGATTGATAACAGTGTTCTTGGGATGGAGCGAGGCAGTGGGATTAGTTTGGGGATTGATAAGTGTTCTGGGGATAGATCGGGGCAGTGGGATTAGTTTGGGGATTGATAACAGTGCACTGGGGATGGAGCGGGGCAATGGTATTAGTTTGGGGATTGATAACAGTGTTCTGGGGATAGAGCGGGGCACTGGGATTAGTTTGGGGATGAGTACAGTGCACTGGGGATGGTGCGGGGCAGTGGGATTAGTTTGGGGGTTGATAACTGTCCGGGGGATAGAGCTGGGCAATGGGATGAATTTGGGGATTGATAACAGTGCACTGGGGATAGAGCCGGGTAGTGGGATTAGTTTGGGGACTGATAACAGTGTTCTGCGGATGGAGCGGGCAGTGGGATGAGTTTGGGGATTGATAACAGTGCTCTGGGAATAGAGCGGGGCAGTGGGATTAGTTTGGGGATTGATAACAGTGCTCTGGGGATAGAGCGGGGCAGTAGTATTAGTTTGGGGATTGATAACAGTGCTCTGGGGATAGCGCGGGGCAATGGGATTAGTTTGGGGATTGATAACAGTGCTCTGGGGATAGAGCGGGGCAATGGGATTAGTTTGGGGATTGATAACACTGTTCTGGGGATAGTGTGGGGCAGTGGGATTCGTTTGGGGATTGATAACAGTGCTGTGGGGATAGAGCGGGGCAGTGGGATCAGTTTGGGGATTGATAACGGTGCTCTGGGGATAGAGCGGTGCAGTGGGATTAATTTAGCAATTGATAACAGTGTTCTGGGGATAGAGCGGGGCAATGGGATTAGTTTGGGGATTGATAACAGTGCTCTGGGGATAGAGCGGGGCAATGGGATTAGTTTGGGGATTGATAACACTGTTCTGGGGATAGTGTGGGGCAGTGGGATTCGTTTGGGGATTGATAACAGTGCTCTGGGGATAGAGCGGGGTAGTTGGATTAGTTTGGGGGTTGATAACTGTGCTCTGGGGATAGTGTGGGGCAGTGGGACGAGTTTGGGGATTGATAACAGTGCTCTGGGGGTAGAGTGGGGCAGTTGGATTAGTTTGGGGATTGATTACAGTGCTCTGGGGATAGAGCGGGGCAATTGGATTAGTTTGGGAGTTGATAACAGTGCTCTGGGGGTAGAGTGGGGCAGTTGGATTCGTTTGGAGATTGATAACAGTGCTCTGGGGATAGAGCGGGGCAATGGGATTAGTTTGGGGATTGCTAACCGTGCTCTGGGGATAGTGCGGGGCAGTGGGATTTTTTTGGGGATTGATAACCGTGCTCTGGGGATAGTGCGGGGCAGTGGGATTAGTTTGGGGATTGATAACAGTGTTCTTGGGATGGAGCGAGGCAGTGGGATTAGTTTGGGGATTGATAAGTCTTCTGGGGATAGATCGGGGCAGTGGGATTAGTTTGGGGATTGATAACAGTGCACTGGGGATGGAGCGGGGCAATGGTATTAGTTTGGGGATTGATAACAGTGTTCTGGGGATAGAGCGGGGCACTGGGATTAGTTTGGGGATGAGTACAGTGCACTGGGGATGGTGCGGGGCAGTGGGATTAGTTTGGGGGTTGATAACTGTCCGGGGGATAGAGCTGGGCAATGGGATGAATTTGGGGATTGATAACAGTGCACTGGGGATAGAGCCGGGTAGTGGGATTAGTTTGGGGACTGATAACAGTGTTCTGCGGATGGAGCGGGCAGTGGGATGAGTTTGGGGATTGATAACAGTGCTCTGGGAATAGAGCGGGGCAGTGGGATTAGTTTGGGGATTGATAACAGTGCTCTGGGGATAGAGCGGGGCAGTAGTATTAGTTTGGGGATTGATAACAGTGCTCTGGGGATAGAGCGGGGCAATGGGATTAGTTTGGGGATTGATAACAGTGCTCTGGGGATAGAGCGGGGCAATGGGATTAGTTTGGGGATTGATAACACTGTTCTGGGGATAGTGTGGGGCAGTGGGATTCGTTTGGGGATTGATAACAGTGCTGTGGGGATAGAGCGGGGCAGTGGGATCAGTTTGGGGATTGATAACGGTGCTCTGGGGATAGAGCGGTGCAGTGGGATTAATTTAGCCATTGATAACAGTGTTCTGGGGATAGAGCGGGGCAATGGGATTAGTTTGGGGATTGATAACAGTGCTCTGGGGATAGAGCGGGGCAATGGGATTAGTTTGGGGATTGATAACACTGTTCTGGGGATAGTGTGGGGCAGTGGGATTCGTTTGGGGATTGATAACAGTGCTCTGGGGATAGAGCGGGGTAGTTGGATTAGTTTGGGGGTTGATAACAGTGCTCTGGGGATAGTGTGGGGCAGTGGGACGAGTTTGGGGATTGATAACAGTGCTCTGGGGGTAGAGTGGGGCAGTTGGATTAGTTTGGGGATTGATTACAGTGCTCTGGGGATAGAGCGGGGCAATTGGATTAGTTTGGGAGTTGATAACAGTGCTCTGGGGGTAGAGTGGGGCAGTTGGATTCGTTTGGAGATTGATAACAGTGCTCTGGGGATAGAGCGGGGCAATGGGATTAGTTTGGGGATTGCTAACCGTGCTCTGGGGATAGTGCGGGGCAGTGGGATTAGTTTGGGGATTGATAACAGTGTTCTTGGGATGGAGCGGGGCAGTGGGATTAGTTTGGGGATTGATAAGTGTTCTGGGAATAGAGCGGGGCAATGGAATTAGTTTGGGGATTGATAACAGTGCTCTGGGGATAGAGCGGGACAATGGGATTAGTTTGGGGATTGATAACACTGGTCTGGGGATAGAGTGGGGCAGTGGGTTCGTTTGGGGATTGATAACAGTGCTCTGGGAATAGAGCGGGGCAGTGGGATCAGTTTGGGGATTGATAACAGTGCTCTGGGGATAGAGCGGTGCAGTGGGATTAATTTAGCAATTGATAACAGTGTTCTGGGGATAGAGCGGGGCAATGGGATTAGTTTGGGGATTGATAACAGTGCTCTGGGGATAGAGCGGGGCAATGGGATTAGTTTGGGGATTGATAACACTGGTCTGGGGATAGAGTGGGGCAGTGGGTTCGTTTGGGGATTGATAACAGTGCTCTGGGGAGAGAGCGAGGCAGTGGGATTAGTTTGGGGATTGATAACAGTGCTCTGGGGATAGAGCGGGGCAGTGGGATAAGTTTGGGGATTGATAGCAGTGCTCTGGGGATAGAGCGGGGCAGTGGGATCAGTTTGGGGATTGATAACAGTGCTCTGGGGATAGAGCGGTGCAGTGGGATTAATTTAGCAATTGATAACAGGGTTCTGGGGATAGAGCGGGGCAATGGGATTAGTTTGGGGATTGATTACAGTGCTCTGGGGATGGAGCGGGGCAATGGTATTAGTTTGGGGATTGATAACACTGGTCTGGGGATAGAGTGGGGCAGTGGGTTCGTTTGGGGATTGATAACAGTGCTCTGGGGAGAGAGCGAGGCAGTGGGATTAGTTTGGGGATTGATAACAGTGCTCTGGGGATAGAGCGGGGCAGTGGGATAAGTTTGGGGATTGATAGCAGTGCTCTGGGGATAGAGCGGGGCAGTGGGATCAGTTTGGATTGATAACAGTGCTCTGGGGATAGAGCGGTGCAGTGGGATTAATTTAGCAATTGATAACAGTGTTCTGGGGATAGAGCGGGGCAATGGGATTAGTTTGGGGATTGATAACAGTGCTCTGGGGATGGAGCGGGTCAATGGTATTAGTTTGGGGATTGATAACAGTGTTCTGGGGATAGAGCGAGGCAGTGGGATTAGTTTGGGGATTGATAACAGTGCTCTGGGGATAGAGCGGGGCAGTGGGATCAGTTTGGGGATTGATAACAGTGCTCTGGGGATAGAGCGGTGCAGTGGGATTAATTTAGCAATTGATAAAAGTGTTCTGGGGATAGAGCGGGGCAATGGGATTAGTTTGGGGATTGATAACAGTGCTCTGGGGATAGAGCGGGGCAATGGGATTAGTTTGGGGATTGATAACACTGTTCTGGGGATGGTGTGGGGCAGTGGGATTCGTTTGGGGATTGATAACAGTGCTCTGGGGATAGAGCGGGGTAGTGGGATTAGTTTGGGGGTTGATAACAGTGCTCTGGGGATAGTGTGGGGCAGTGGGACGAGTTTGGGGATTGATAACAGTGCTCTGGGGGTAGAGTGGGGCAGTTCGATTAGTTTGGGGATTGATTACAGTGCTCTGGGGATAGAGCGGGGCAATGGGATTAGTTTGGGAGTTGATAACAGTGCTCTGGGGGTAGAGTGGGGCAGTTGGATTAGTTTTGGGATTGATAACAGTGCTCTGGGGATAGAGCGGGGCAACGGGATTAGTTTGGGGATTGATAACCGTGCTCTGGGGATAGTGCGGGGCAGTGGGATTAGTTTGGGGATTGATAACAGTGTTCTTGGGATGGAGCGAGGCAGTGGGATTAGTTTGGGGATGAGTACAGTGCACTGGGGATGGTGCGGGGCAGTGGGATTAGTTTGGGGGTTGATAACTGTCCGGGGGATAGAGCTGGGCAATGGGATGAATTTGGGGATTGATAACAGTGCACTGGGGATAGAGCCGGGTAGTGGGATTAGTTTGGGGACTGATAACAGTGTTCTGCGGATGGAGCGGGCAGTGGGATGAGTTTGGGGATTGATAACAGTGCTCTGGGAATAGAGCGGGGCAGTGGGATTAGTTTGGGGATTGATAACAGTGCTCTGGGGATAGAGCGGGGCAGTAGTATTAGTTTGGGGATTGATAACAGTGCTCTGGGGATAGAGCGGGGCAATGGGATTAGTTTGGGGATTGATAACAGTGCTCTGGGGATAGAGCGGGGCAATGGGATTAGTTTGGGGATTGATAACACTGTTCTGGGGATAGTGTGGGGCAGTGGGATTCGTTTGGGGATTGATAACAGTGCTGTGGGGATAGAGCGGGGCAGTGGGATCAGTTTGGGGATTGATAACGGTGCTCTGGGGATAGAGCGGTGCAGTGGGATTAATTTAGCAATTGATAACAGTGTTCTGGGGATAGAGCGGGGCAATGGGATTAGTTTGGGGATTGATAACAGTGTTCTGGGGATAGAGCGGGGCAATGGGATTAGTTTGGGGATTGATAACACTGTTCTGGGGATAGTGTGGGGCAGTGGGATTCGTTTGGGGATTGATAACAGTGCTCTGGGGATAGAGCGGGGTAGTTGGATTAGTTTGGGGGTTGATAACAGTGCTCTGGGGATAGTGTGGGGCAGTGGGACGAGTTTGGGGATTGATAACAGTGCTCTGGGGGTAGAGTGGGGCAGTTGGATTAGTTTGGGGATTGATTACAGTGCTCTGGGGATAGAGCGGGGCAATTGGATTAGTTTGGGAGTTGATAACAGTGCTCTGGGGGTAGAGTGGGGCAGTTGGATTAGTTTGGAGATTGATAACAGTGCTCTGGGGATAGAGCGGGGCAATGGGATTAGTTTGGGGATTGCTAACCGTGCTCTGGGGATAGTGCGGGGCAGTGGGATTAGTTTGGGGATTGATAACAGTGTTCTTGGGATGGAGCGGGGCAGTGGGATTAGTTTGGGGATTGATAAGTGTTCTGGGGATAGAGCGGGGCAGTGGGATTAGATTGGGGATTGATAACAGTGCTCTGGGGATAGAGCGCGGCAGTGGGATTAGTTTGGGGTTTGATAACAGTGCACTGGGGATGGAGCGGGGCAATGGTATTAGTTTGGGGATTGATAACAGTGTTCTGGCGATAGAGCGGGGCACTGGGATTAGTTTGGGGATGAGTACAGTGCACTGGGGATGGTGCGGGGCAGTGGGATTAGTTTGGGGATTGTTAACTGTGTCCTGGGGATAGAGCTGGGCAATGGGATGAGTTTGGGGATTGATAACAGTGCACTGGGGATAGAGCGTGGTAGTGGGATTAGTTTGGGGACTGATAACAGTGTCCAGGGGATGGAGCGGGGCAGTGGGATGAGTTTGGGGATTGATAACAGTGCTCTGGGAATTGAGCGGGGCAGTGGGATTCGTTTGGGGATTGATAACAGTGCTTTGGGGATAGAGCGGGGTAGTGGGATTAGTTTGGGGATTGATAACAGTGCTCTGGGGATAGAGCGGGGAAATGGGATTAGTTTGGGGATTGATAACAGTGGTCTGGGGATAGAGCTGGGCAGTGGGATTAGTTTGGGGATTTATAACAGTGTTCTGGGGCTAGAGCGGGGCAATGGGATTAGTTTGGGGATTGATAATAGTGCTCTGGGGATAGAGCGGGGCAGTGGGATTAGATTGGGGATTGATAACAGTGCTCTGGGGATAGAGCGCGGCAGTGGGATTTGTTTGGGGATTGATAACAGTGTTCTGGGGATGGAGCGGGGCAGTGGGATTAGTTTGGTGATTGATAACAGTGTTCTGCGGATGGAGCGGGTCAGTCGGATTAGTTTGGGGATTGATAACAGTGCTCTGGGGATAGAGCGGGGCCGTGGGATTAGTTTGGGGATTGATAACAGTGCACTGGGGATGGAGCGGGGCAATGTGATTAGTTTGGGGATTGATAACAGTCCTCTGGGGATGGAGCGGGGCAGTGGGATTAGTTTGGGGATTGATAAGAGTGCACTGGGGATGGAGCGGGGCAGTGGGATTAGTTTGGGGATTAATAGTGCACTGGGGATGGAGCGGGGCAGTGGGATTAGTTTGGGGATTGATAACAGTGCTCTGGGGGTAGAGTGGGGCAGTTGGATTAGTTTGGGGATTGATAACAGTGCTCTGGGGATGGAGCGGGGCAATGGGATTAGTTTGGGGATTGATAACAGTTCACTGGGGATGGAGCGGGGCAGTGGGATTAGTTTGGGGATTGATAACATTGCACTAGGCCTAGAGCGGGGCAATGGGATTAGTTTGGGGATTGATAACTGTGTTCAGGGGATAGACCGGGGCAATGTGATTAGTTTGGGGATTGATAACAGTGTTCTGGGGATGGAGCGGGGCAGTGGGATTACTTTGGGGATTGATAACAGTGCTCTGGGGCTAGAGCGGGGCAGTGGGATTAGTTTGAGGATTGATAACAGTGCTCTGGGGATAGAGCGGGGCAGTGGGATTAGTTTGGGGATTGATAGCAGTGCTCTGGGGAGAGAGCGAGGCAGTGGGATTAGTTTGGGGATTGATAACAGTGCTCTGGGGATAGAGCGGGGCAGTGGGATAAGTTTGGGGATTGATAGCAGTGCTCTGGGGATAGAGCGGGGCAGTGGGATTAGTTTGGGGATTGATAACAGTGCTCTGGGGATAGAGCGGGGCAATGGGATTAGTTTGGGGATTGAACACACTGTTCTGGGGATAGTGCGGGGCAGTGGGATTAGTTTGGGTATTGATAACAGTGCTCTGGGGATAGAGCGGGGCAGTGGGATCAGTTTGGGGATTGATAACAGTGCTCTGGGGATAGAGCGGTGCAGTGGCATTAATTTAGGGATTGATAACAGTGGTCTGGGGATAGAGCGGGGCAATGGAATTAGTTTGGGGATTGATAACAGTGCTCTGGGCATAGAGCGGGGCAATGGGATTAGTTTGGGGATTGAAAACACTGGTCTGGGGATAGAGTGGGGCAGTGGGTTCGTTTGGGGATTGATAACAGTGCTCTGGGAATAGAGCGGGGCAGTGGGATCAGTTTGGGGATTGATAACAGTGCTCTGGGGATAGAGCGGTGCAGTGGGATTAATTTAGCAATTGATAACAGTGTTCTGGGGATAGAGCGGGGCAATGGGATTAGTTTGGGGATTGATAACAGTGCTCTGGGGATAGAGCGGGGCAATGGGATTAGTTTGGGGATTGATAACACTGTTCTGGGGATGGTGTGGGGCAGTGGGATTCGTTTGGGGATTGATAACAGTGCTCTGGGGATAGAGCGGGGTAGTGGGATTAGTTTGGGGGTTGATAACAGTGCTCTGGGGATAGTGTGGGGCAGTGGGACGAGTTTGGGGATTGATAACAGTGCTCTGGGGGTAGAGTGGGGCAGTTCGATTAGTTTGGGGATTGATTACAGTGCTCTGGGGATAGAGCGGGGCAATGGGATTAGTTTGGGAGTTGATAACAGTGCTCTGGGGGTAGAGTGGGGCAGTTGGATTAGTTTTGGGATTGATAACAGTGCTCTGGGGATAGAGCGGGGCAACGGGATTAGTTTGGGGATTGATAACCGTGCTCTGGGGATAGTGCGGGGCAGTGGGATTAGTTTGGGGATTGATAACAGTGTTCTTGGGATGGAGCGAGGCAGTGGGATTAGTTTGGGGATTGATAAGTGTTGTGGGGATAGATCGGGGCAGTGGGATTAGTTTGGGGATTGATAACAGTGCACTGGGGATGGAGCGGGGCAATGGTATTAGTTTGGGGATGAGTACAGTGCACTGGGGATGGTGCGGGGCAGTGGGATTAGTTTGGGGGTTGATAACTGTCCGGGGGATAGAGCTGGGCAATGGGATGAATTTGGGGATTGATAACAGTGCACTGGGGATAGAGCCGGGTAGTGGGATTAGTTTGGGGACTGATAACAGTGTTCTGCGGATGGAGCGGGCAGTGGGATGAGTTTGGGGATTGATAACAGTGCTCTGGGAATAGAGCGGGGCAGTGGGATTAGTTTGGGGATTGATAACAGTGCTCTGGGGATAGAGCGGGGCAGTAGTATTAGTTTGGGGATTGATAACAGTGCTCTGGGGATAGAGCGGGGCAATGGGATTAGTTTGGGGATTGATAACAGTGCTCTGGGGATAGAGCGGGGCAATGGGATTAGTTTGGGGATTGATAACACTGTTCTGGGGATAGTGTGGGGCAGTGGGATTCGTTTGGGGATTGATAACAGTGCTGTGGGGATAGAGCGGGGCAGTGGGATCAGTTTGGGGATTGATAACGGTGCTCTGGGGATAGAGCGGTGCAGTGGGATTAATTTAGCCATTGATAACAGTGTTCTGGGGATAGAGCGGGGCAATGGGATTAGTTTGGGGATTGATAACAGTGCTCTGGGGATAGAGCGGGGCAATGGGATTAGTTTGGGGATTGATAACACTGTTCTGGGGATAGTGTGGGGCAGTGGGATTCGTTTGGGGATTGATAACAGTGCTCTGGGGATAGAGCGGGGTAGTTGGATTAGTTTGGGGGTTGATAACAGTGCTCTGGGGATAGTGTGGGGCAGTGGGACGAGTTTGGGGATTGATAACAGTGCTCTGGGGGTAGAGTGGGGCAGTTGGATTAGTTTGGGGATTGATTACAGTGCTCTGGGGATAGAGCGGGGCAATTGGATTAGTTTGGGAGTTGATAACAGTGCTATGGGGGTAGAGTGGGGCAGTTGGATTAGTTTGGAGATTGATAACAGTGCTCTGGGGATAGAGCGGGGCAATGGGATTAGTTTGGGGATTGCTAACCGTGCTCTGGGGATAGTGCGGGGCAGTGGGATTAGTTTCGGGATTGATAACAGTGTTCTTGGGATGGAGCGGGGCAGTGGGATTAGTTTGGGGATTGATAAGTGTTCTGGGGATAGAGCGGGGCAGTGGGATTAGATTGGGGATTGATAACAGTGCTCTGGGGATAGAGCGCGGCAGTGGGATTAGTTTGGGGATTGATAACAGTGCACTGGGGATGGAGCGGGGCAATGGTATTAGTTTGGGGATTGATAACAGTGTTCTGGCGATAGAGCGGGGCACTGGGATTAGTTTGGGGATGAGTACAGTGCACTGGGGATGGTGCGGGGCAGTGGGATTAGTTTGGGGATTGTTAACTGTGTCCTGGGGATAGAGCTGGGCAATGGGATGAGTTTGGGGATTGATAACAGTGCACTGGGGATAGAGCGTGGTAGTGGGATTAGTTTGGGGACTGATAACAGTGTCCAGGGGATGGAGCGGGGCAGTGGGATGAGTTTGGGGATTGATAACAGTGCTCTGGGAATTGAGCGGGGCAGTGGGATTCGTTTGGGGATTGATAACAGTGCTTTGGGGATAGAGCGGGGTAGTGGGATTAGTTTGGGGATTGATAACAGTGCTCTGGGGATAGAGCGGGGAAATGGGATTAGTTTGGGGATTGATAACAGTGGTCTGGGGATAGAGCTGGGCAGTGGGATTAGTTTGGGGATTTATAACAGTGCTCTGGGGATAGAGCGCGGCAGTGGGATTTGTTTGGGGATTGATAACAGTGTTCTGGGGATGGAGCGGGGCAGTGGGATTAGTTTGGTGATTGATAACAGTGTTCTGCGGATGGAGCGGGTCAGTCGGATTAGTTTGGGGATTGATAACAGTGCTCTGGGGATAGAGCGGGGCCGTGGGATTAGTTTGGGGATTGATAACAGTGCACTGGGGATGGAGCGGGGCAATGTGATTAGTTTGGGGATTGATAACAGTCCTCTGGGGATGGAGCGGGGCAGTGGGATTAGTTTGGGGATTGATAAGAGTGCACTGGGGATGGAGCGGGGCAGTGGGATTAGTTTGGGGATTAATAGTGCACTGGGGATGGAGCGGGGCAGTGGGATTAGTTTGGGGATTGATAACAGTGCTCTGGGGATGGAGCGGGGCAATGGGATTAGTTTGGGGATTGATAACAGTTCACTGGGGATGGAGCGGGGCAGTGGGATTAGTTTGGGGATTGATAACATTGCACTAGGCCTAGAGCGGGGCAATGGGATTAGTTTGGGGATTGATAACTGTGTTCAGGGGATAGACCGGGGCAATGTGATTAGTTTGGGGATTGATAACAGTGTTCTGGGGATGGAGCGGGGCAGTGGGATTACTTTGGGGATTGATAACAGTGCTCTGGGGCTAGAGCGGGGCAGTGGGATTAGTTTGAGGATTGATAACAGTGCTCTGGGGATAGAGCAGGGCAGTGGGATTAGTTTAGGGATTGATAACAGTGCTCTGGGGATAGAGCGGGGCAATCGGATTATTTTGGGGATTGATAACAGTGCTCTGGGGATAGAGCGGGGCAGCGGGATTAGTTAGGGATTGATAACAGTGCACTGTGGATAGAGCGGGGCAGTGGGATTAGTTTGGGCACTGATAACTGTGCTCTGGGGATGGAGCAGAGCAGTCGGATTAATTTGGGAATGTACGCAAGACTAATGGGAGAGAGTGGGGCTGTGGGATTTGTTTGGGGAATGTTAAATGGTTACACGGCGAGAGTGGGGCAGTTTGATTAGTTTGGGTATTGATTCAGATCTGTAGGGAGAGAGTGGGGAAATAGGATTAGTTTGGGGATTGTTACGGGGCAAAGGGGAGGGAGCGGGTCAGTGGGATTAGTTTGGAATTGATACAGGGCAATGGGCAAGTGTGGGGTAACGGTATTAATTTAGGATTGACCTAGGACTCTGGGGAGATAGAAACATGGAAAATAGTTTCAGGAGCAGGCCATTTTATCATTCGAGCCTGCACCACATATCAATATGATCATGGCTGATCATGCAAATTCAGTATCCCACTCCCGCTTTCTCTCCATTCCCTTGATCCCATCAGTTCACAACTCTCTGGGAGAAGATATTCTTCCTCATCTCAGTCGTGAATGTCTTCCCCCTTATTCTTAAACAGTGACCACTAGTTCTGGCCATCCCCGACGTCGGGAACATTCTTCCCACATCTAGCCTGTCCCGTCCCATCTGGATTTTATATGTTTCCATGAGATCCCCTCTCATTCTCCTAAACTCCAGTGAGTACAAGCCCAGTTGATCCAGGCTTTCTTCATACTTCAGTCCTACCGGCCCGGGAATTAGTCTGGTGAATTTTCGCTGAACACGCTAAATAGCAAGAATGTCCTTCCACAAACTAGGAAACCAAAACTCCACTGTCATGAGAATGTCGCTTTAAGAAATGTTTGGCTGCTCATGTTACTGCAGTGGTGTCAGAGTGTGGGTGGAGCTGAGCTCTGGTTCTGCTTTTTAATTTCACTTTGAGAAAAGCTTGGGTGTGTCTGTGTCTTTTTGGTTTCGTTTTAAGTGTTGGAGCTGAAGCCAGACAAAGCAGCTGTACCGCTGTTCTCTCTGCCATGAAAAGACTATCTCTTGATCATTTGGTAAATTCAGAATTGTAAATGTTTTCAGTAGTAACTTTAACCTGATGTGCTTCTGTTAAAGGGTATGTTTTTTGTAAGTCTTCTGGATGTTAAGAGGACAGCGTAAGCATTACTTAGTGTTGTATTCTTTGGGGGTTGTATTTGAATTAATGGTTGCAAGATGTTCACTGTTCGTTTTAAAAAGGTTAACTTGAGTTCATAGAATAAACATTGTTTTGCTCTAAAAAATACTTCTCCATTTCTGCTGTACCACACCTGTAGAGTGGGCCGTGTGCTTCCCATACCACAATCTAGTAAAAGTTGTGGGTCAGCTGAACTCCATGATACACTTTGGGGTTCTCTACACCCTGGCTCATAACACCACACAATACTCAAGATGTGGCCTCACCAAGGCCTATATAATTGCAGCAAGACATCTCTACTCCGAGACACAAATCCTCCCTCTATGAAAGCCAACATGCCATTAGCTTTCCTCACCGCCTGCTGTACCTGTATGCCAACCTTCAACCTCTGTTCCACCATGACACCCAGGTCTCGTTGCACTTCCCCTTTTCCTAAACTGCTACCGTTCAGATTATAATCTGCCTTCCTGTTTTTGCCACCGAAGTGGATAACTTCACATTTATCCACATTATATTGCATTAGCCAAGTATTTTCCCACTCAGCCAGCCTGTCCAAGTAACCCTGCAGCCTCTTTGCATCCTCCTCGCAGCAGACACTGCCGCCCAGCTTAGTGTTGCTTGTAAATTTGGAGATATTGCATGTAATTCCTTCATACAAATTGTAATGTGTATTGTGAACAACTGGGATCCCAGCACTGAACCCTGTGGTACTCCACTATTCACTGCCTGCCACTCTGAAAAGGACCCGTTTATTCCCACTCTCTGCTTCCCGTCTGCCATCCACGTCAATACATTACTCCGAATACCATGAGCTTTAATTTTGCTCACTCATCTCTTGTGTGGGACCTTGTCAAGAGCCTTTTGAAAGTCCAGATACACAACATCCACTGGTTCACCCTGATCCATTCTACTGGTCACATCTCAAAAAATTCCAGAAGATTTGTCAAGCATGATTTCCCTTTGCTGATTTGGACTGATTCTGTTCCCACTTTCCAAATACTCAGTTATTTCACCCTTAATAATTGACTCCAGTATTTTACCCACCACCGATGTCAGGCTAACCGGTCTATATTTCCCCATTTTCTCTCTCCCTCCTTTTTAAAAAAGTGGAGTTATATTAGCTACCCTCCAATCTATTGGAACTTTTCCAGATTCTATAGAATGCTGGAAAATGATCACCAATGCGTCCTCTATTTCTAGGGCCACTTCCTCAAGTACTCTGGGATACAGAGCATCAGGCCCTGGGGACTTATCGGGCTTTAATCCCATCAATTTCCCCAATATAATTTCCTGACTAATAAGGATTTCCTTCAGTTCCTCCTTCATGCTAGACCCTCTGACCCCTAGTATTCCCGGAAGGTTATTTGTGTCCTCCTTAGTGAAGAAGTATTTGTTCAATTGGTCTGCCATTTCTTTGATGCCCTTTATGAATTCACCTGATTCTTTCTGTGAGGGACCTACATTTGTCTTCACCAGTCTTTTTTCACTTTGCATATCAATAGAAGCTTTTGCAGTCAGTTTTTATGTTTCCTGCAAGCTTACTCTCGTACTCTATTTTCCCCAAATTAAAACCTTTGTCCTACTCTGCTGAATTTAAAATTTGTCCCAGTCCTCAGGCTTGCTGATTTTCCTGGCCAATTTATATGCCTCCCCTTTAGCTTCAACATTATCCCTGATTTCCCTTGTTAGCCATGGTTCAGCCACCTTCCCTGACTTACACTTGTGCCAGACAGGGATGTACAATTGTTGAAGTTCATCCATGTGTTCTTTAAATGTCTGCCATTGCCTATCCACCGTTAACCCCTTAAGTAACCTTTGCCAGCTTATCCTAACCAATGCACGTCTCATACCATCAAAGTTAGCTTTCTTTCAGTTTAGGACCCTCGTCTCAGACTTAACTGTGTCACTCTCCACCTTAATGAAGAATTCTACCATATTATGGTCAATCTTCCCGAAAGGATCTCGCACCACAACATTGCTAATTAATCCTCTCTCATTGAACAATACCCAGTCTAGGATGGCCTGCTCTCTCGTTGGTTTCTCGACATATTGGTCGAGAAAACCATCCCTTATACATTCCAGGAAATCCTTCTCCATCACATTGCTACCAGTTTGATTTGCCCAATCAATATGCAGATTCACGTCACCCATAATAACTACTGTACCTTTACTGTATGCACCTCTATTTTCCTGTTTGATGCCTTCCCCAATCTCACAACTACTATTTGGTGGACTGTACACAAATCCCACCAATATCTTTTGCCCTTTGGTGTTCCACAGCTCCATCCATACAGATTCCACATCGTCCAGTCTAATGTCCTTCCTTACTATTGCGTTAATCTCCTCATTAACCAGCAATGCTACCCCACCTCCCTTTCCTTCCCTTCTATCTTTCCTGAATATTGAATACTCCTGGATGTTGAGTTCCCATCCTTGGTCACCCTGGAGCCAGGTCTCCGTGATCCCAATGACATCATATCCATTAATGATTGTCAGCACAGTTAATTCATCAACCTTATTATAAATACTCCTCCCATTGAGACACAGAGCCTTGAGGCTTGTTTTTCTACATTTATTGCCCTTTTAGAATTATGATGTAATGTGGCTCTTTTTGATTTTGTCTTTGGTTTCTCTGACTTCCACTTTTCCCTTTACTGCCTTTGTTTCTGTCCCCACCTTACTTCCCTCCAGCTTCCTGCATTGGTTCCCATCCCCCTGCCACATTAGTTTAAACCCTCCCCAACAGCATTGCAAACACTTCCCCCAGGACATTGGTTCCAGCGCTGCCCAGGTGCAGACCGTCCGGTTTGTACTGGTCTCACCTCCCCAGAACCAGTTCCAATGTCCCAGTAATTTGAATCCCTCCCACTTGTACCATCCCACAAGCCACGTATTTATCTTAGCTATTCTGCCATTCCTACTCTGACTAGGACATGGCACTGGTAGAAATCCTGAGATTACTACCTTTGAGGTCCAACATTTTAGTTTAACTCCTTGCTCCCTAAATTCAGCTTGTAAGACCTCATCCCATTTTTTAACTAGATCATTGGTGCCACTACGCATCATGACAACTGGATGTTCACCCTCCCCCACCAGAATGCCCTGCTCCAAGACTTCCTTAACCCTTGTACTATGGAGGCAACAAAACCATCCTGGAGTCTTGTTTGTGGCCACAGAAAAGCCTGTCTATTCCCTTTACAAATGAATCCTCTATCATTGTAGCTCTGTCACTCTTTTTCCTGTCCTCCTGTACAGCAGAGCCAGCCAAGGTGCCAAGGGGCTGGTTTAGCACAGTGGGCTAAACAGCTGGCTTGTAATGCAGAACAAGGCAGCAGCGCGGGTTCAATTCCCGTACCGGCCTCCCTGAACAGGCGCCGGAATTTGGCGACTAGGGGTTTTTCACAGTAACTTCATTGAAGCCTACTTGTGACAATAAGCCATTATTATATTATTATTGTTATGTCCCCCAACAGTATCTGTCTTGGAGGGAAATAACTGCAGGGTACCCCTGCACTGCCTTCCTACTCCTCCTCTGTCTGGTGATCACCCATTCTCTATCTTCCTCAGTAATCTTTATCTGCAGTGTGACCAACTTACTGAATGTGCTAGCCATGATTTCCTCAGCATCGTGGATGCTCCAAAGTGAATCCACCTGCAGCTTCAGAGCCATAACGTGGCAGTTGGACACACTTCCTGCACGTGAAGGAGTCAGCGACACCGGAAGGGTCCCTGAATTCCCACATCGCACAGGAGGAGCATGACACAGATCTGGCATCTCCTTCCATGATTCAACCCTTAAGTCTACTTTACAACAAAGGGGAGAGAGCAGGGCAGTGGGATTAGTTTGGGGTTGATACAGATCTATGGGGAGATATCACGACAATTGGATTAGCTTGATATTGATACAGGGCGTGGGGCGACAATGGGCAAGTATAATTAGTTTGGGGATTGTTACAGTGCTATGGGAATAGGAAGGGACAATGGGATTAGTTAGCGGATTATTACAGGGCTATGGGGAGAGTGTCGGGCATTGGGATTTGTTTGTGAATTGATACAGGGCTCTGGGGAGAGAGGTGGGAAGTGGAATTATTTTGAGACTGATATCGGCCTATGGGGAGAGAGTGTGACAGTGCGACTATTTGGGGATTGATACAGGGCCATGGGGTGAGATCAGGACAGTGGAATTAGAGTGTGATTCCTGCAGCGCAGGGAGAGAGAGCAGGAGAGTGGGATTAGTTTAGGATTCTTACAGTGTTATGGTGAGAGAGCGAGGCAGTGGGAGTAGTTTGGGGATTGATCCAAGGCAATGGGGAGAGGGGGAGTGGGATTAGTTTGGGATTGATACAAAGCCATGGGGAGAGATCAGGACAGTGGCATTAGATTGTGATTCATATAGGGCTATGTAGAGAGAGCGGGAGAGTGGGATTAGTTTGGGATTCTTACAGTTTTATGGCGAGAGTGGGTCTGTGGGATTAGTTTAGGGATTGTTACATGGCTGTGGGGAGGAAGTGGGGCAGTCACACTAGTTTGGGGATTGATACAGGGTCATGGGGAGAGTATGAGTTACAGTGGGATTTGTTTGTGATTGATGGGGGGCTATGGGGAGACAACAGGACAGTGGGATTAGTTTGGGAATGGAGACAGGGCTATGGAGCGAGAGCAGGAGAGTGGGATTAGATTGGGGATTGATACAGAACTATGGGGAGAGAGTGGAACAGTGGGTTCAGTTTAGGGATTGATGCAGGGCTATGCATAGAGAACGGGCAGTGGGATTAGTTTGGGGATTGATACAGTGCTGTCGGGTGAGATTGTGACAGTGGGATTAATTTACGATTGATACAGGGCTCTGGGGAGAGTGTGGAGCAGTGGAACCAGTTAGGTATTGATACAAGGCTATGGGAAAGAGTGGGGCTGTGGGATTAATTTATGATTGATACAGGGCTCTCGGGAGATAATGGTGCAGTGGAATTAGTTTGGGATTGGTGTGGGGCTCTGGGGAGAGAGCCGTTCTGTGGGATTAGTTTGGGGAATGTTACATGGGTACAGGAAGAAAGTGGGGAGCCCAATTAGTTTGTGGATTGATATAATATGGCCATAAAGCAGGTCAGTGGAATTAGTTAAGGACTGATGCAGGGCTGTGGGGAGAGAGTCAGGCTGTGGGATTATTTTGGGGATTGTTACCTGGCTATGGGGAGAAAGTTGGGGTTGTTAGATTAGTTTGGCGATTGATACAGGGCTATGGGGAGAGAGTGGACAGTTGGATTAGTTTGGGGATTGATACAGGACTATGGGGAGAGATCAAGACTGTTGGATTAATTTGTGATTGATGCAGGACTATGGGGAGAGAGCGGGAGAGTGGGATTAATATGGGATTAATAAAGTGGTATGGGGAGAGAGAGGCAGTGGAAGTAGTTTGGGAATTCATATAGGGCTATGGGAAGAGAGCGGGGCAGTCGGATTAGTTTGCTATTAATACAGTGCTATGGGGCGAGAGCGGGACAGTGGGATTACTTTGGGGTTTGATACAAGGCTATGGGAAGAAAGTTGGGCAGTGGGATTAAGTTATGATTGATACAGGGCTCATGGGAGAGTGCGGAACAGTGGGATTAGTTTGGAATTGATACAGTGCTCAGGGGAGAGAGCAGGGCAGTGGGATTAGTTTGGTTGTGATTTTGGCTGTGGGGATGGAGAGTGACAGTGGAATTATTTTGTGATTGATGCAACGCTATGGGGAGAGAATGGGGCAGTGGGATTAGTTTGGAAATGATACATGGCTATGGGGAGGGATCAGGACAATGGATTAGTTTGTGATGGACGCATAGATATAGGGAGAGTGCGGGAGAGTGGGATTAATATGGAATTCATACAGTGAAATGTGAGATAGCGAGATATTGGGATTAGTTTAGGGATTCATACAGGGCTAGGGGGAGAGAATGGGACAGTGGGATTAGTTTGGGGATTGATTCAGTGCAATGGGGCGAGAGCAGGAGTGTGGGATCTGTTTGGGGCTTGATGCAGGGCTATGGGAACTTCCCCCATAGTGCGGCAGTGTGATTAAGTTATGATTGATTCAGGACTCAGGGGCGAGTGTGGGGCAGTAGGATTATTTTGGGATTGATAAAGGTCTTTGGGGAGAGTTTGGGTCAGTGTGATTTGTTTGTGATTGATGCTAAACTATGGGGAGAGAGATGGTTAGTGGGATTAGTATGGGATTCATACAGTGATATGGGGAGAGAGCGAGGCAGTGGGAGTAGTGTGTGGATTAATACAGGGCTATGTGGGAGAGCAGGGCAGTGGGATTAGGTTGCGATTGATACAGGGCTACGGGGAGTGAGTGGGGCAGTGGGATCAGTTTGGGATTGATACAGGGCTATGGGGAGAGAGCGGGGCAGTATAATTAGTTTGAGGATTTGAGCAGGGCTATGGAGAGAGAGCAGGAGAGTGGGATTAGTTTGGGGTTTAATTCAAGGCTCCGGGGAGAAAGCGGGAAAGCCGAATTATTTTACGATTCATGCAGGACTATTGGAAGAGAGTGGACTTGTGGGATTAGTTTAGGGATTGTTCCATGGCAATGGGGAGAGAGTAGGGCAGTCAAATTTGTTTGGGAATTAATACAGGGCTATGGAGAGAGTGTGGGTTACAGTGGTATTAGTTTCTGTTTGACACTGGGCTATGGGGGAGGACGTCAGTACAGTGGTGTTAGTTTGGGAATGGAGACAGGGCTATGGGGAGAGAGTGGGACAGTGAAACTAGTTTGGGATTTGTGGTGTTGGGTGCTCTGGTGCACAGATGAGCCAACACAGTTGTATGTGGTACAACTCTATTTTATTATAACTCTTATAATACAGTTCGTTCTGGATACTCTGCACGTGCTGTCTCCCTGAGTGTGTTTGGCAATAGATGTGTCCTGGTTCTCCTCTGCAGCTAATACTGACCACCGGGGGTCGTGTCTGTGCTTTTATATCTTTCTGTCATTGGTTGTGGTGTTGTGTGTTCTGATTTGTCTGTTGGTGTGTCTATCATGATGTGTGTGTTTGAATATCATGACATCCCCCCTTTTTACAAAGATATGTGCCTACGTGGTTATAAATATAATTGTGTCGTGAGTGCATCGAAGAGTGTGTGTGTGTGTTATGTACAGCGTGTGTATATGACGTAACTATTTACATGGGGCGATGTCGGGTGCGTCACACTAACAAGGTTGTACCATAACAAAACTTGGATGCGAGAGAAAAAAAAAACTTGAACATTGGTCTGGTCAGACGATATCTGGAACAATAAACAACAACAGGTTATAATACAGAAGTGTTTGACTTTTTGAACGTATGAACAGCGTTATAAGTCCAGTCTAATGGGTGACCGCCTCAAGAATGGGCTGGTCCTCAAGCCGGTTCAGCTGTGGAGATTTGGGGTCACACTGGTTCACCTTGGACTGTTGGAGGTGATGCTGTTGCCGAAGTCTCTACTTTACCATCTGTTGTACTTCGTGCAGTGCTTGGTTTTTTTCATTCGTGCAAATATAACATTCAACATCTTTGTTAGTGGTGCCTTGGCTGTGGTTTGGTTCTGGTGGCGATGGAAGGGGCATGATCCGTGGCATCTCCACGAAGTCATCCTTGGGAACCAGTGGAGGATCCGGCGTGTGCGTACGGTTCAGTTGCGAGCGTGGAAGGCGGCGCAAAGCTCGCTGATTGCGCCTGCGCACCAATCCATCCGCCCTGCATGCCAGGAACAAGGTGGAGTCTTTTTCTTTTTATGTTTGTGGTGGACGGCATCTTGTAGCCGATGGGTCGTTGCCATCGAAGTAGCACCATCACTAATATCATGCAAGGCGATGACTGTGCCAGATGTGGAAGTTGGCCGAGACCGTGTACGCTGGTTCCGGCCACCTGCTGTGCCGGAAGGGCGACTCCGCAGAGAAACGTCGAAGCATGTCGCCTTGGAGAGAGAATTGTTGCTCGCATCAACGTCTGGCGATGGCGCGAATTGGTGTGTCCATCTTGGACCGCCGGTGCTGGTTGCCACTGCCGACCCAGTGGGACTGCCACGCGATCCATTCCCTGTCGCCGTGGCATCCGCCGTCACCCTGAGCGTGCCATCACCGAGGCCGCGACACCGCCCGTCCGGAGCAAGGTCTGGCGTGCGCGAATCAGAGTCGGCGCTTGGCTGCTCCCCATCTGGAGTCCGGTCTGCCTTCCGTCGATGCCCCCCGTCCGGAGTCCCAACAGGTTCACTGGAGGCAGCCGAGATTCCCTGAAGCTGCACTTCTGGAGTCGGAACATGCAGGAATGCACCAACCAGTGGAGAGGGTCGAGCCATCGAGGGTGGAAGCGGTGCGCTGCCACCGCAGTCGTCAGTGGTCCCACCGTGATCGTCGAGTGCCTCGGTACGCACTAGGCGAGGTCTGTCACCTTGCACCTTTTGCATGGGAAGTGGGATGCTGTCGTCACTCGTCTCACATCCCGTGGATAGATCGTCATTAGCAGCTTGCTGTTCACTAGGGTTGGGTAAATTGTCAGAGTTTTCATCTGGTGGTGCACACCATGTCGGTGGACTGTCATTGTCTTGCCGTTGTCCTTCATTTGGGCTTTTCTTCTTTGGAATTTTAAATCTTCCCCCAGACATTGCAGAACCTTGTTTATTACCCCCAAATTCTCCCATAGGTATGGTCTCGAATATAGGATCCAATGTTTCTATCGACATTGTACTATTTTCCAAAGAACATTCCGTTTCACTTTTCTTCTCAGGTGCCTCATATGTATCTTTGTCTAATGTACATGCCTTCATGGTCTCTGGGTCTGATTTTGCTGGGACTGGCATGGTCACAGTCTCTCTTTTACTGTTCTCAATTGCCCACATTATACTCCCCATACATAACTGCTTAATCACTGGGGTTAGTGTGGTACAATGGATAATCGGGTCGACCTTATCAGCATCTTCACCATTAGTGGAAAGCACACTTGGTTCACTTGAAACTGCTGTGGGTTTTAAATTCGTTATCTGGCTACTCGATGTCGGTGTCCTCAGGATTCTTGCTCCAATGTTCTGCTCAATAATCAGTGGAGCGTGTATAGGTTCAATGCAATTAATGTTCCCCTCAAGGTTTGAAGAGTCATTACTGACTAACTGCTGGTCTCCGAAGTTGGGATTTTGCGGTGTTGTGTTGAAGGGAGACATTTGTCCCTGCTGTAGATATGATTCAGGTTGTGTTATTTCCATTACCTGAGGATCAATGTCTTGTCCATTTTTTTGATCCGTACTAAAACACTGGCAATTCTCAGTCTGCTCCTTGCAAGTTAAACATTCAATTAATTTCGTTAGCAAATTCTCAGCATCCTTCTGTGGCCGTGCAGCATTATTAATCTCTGTTCGGCTACAATGATCCTGAAGGTCAGCGCATAAACCTTTTTTCTTCGGGCTTGGACGAGGCGATTCCTTTGGCTTGTCTTCAGTTGGGCTTGAACAGTCTTCAGCGCTGTGCCCTTCATTGTAGCATGAGAGACCGTCATGTTCATGCTGCTGTGTAGTGGAGCATGGTAGGCTGTTATAGCCTTCTTGCTGTTCACGTGAGCATGGCAGACTTGCATCGTCTGCCGCTGGTTGGTCAGGAGAGGTTGCTAGACCCTCATGGTCTTGTTCCTGCAAGGACTGCGCTCTGGAGTCTTGCGTTCCTTCCATCGTGGAGTCCGTCCACGAGCTCTCTGTGGAGGCTTGTGACACTGGAGTCACTTCTTGTTCGTGCAAGGACTGCGCTCTGGAGTCTTGCGTTGCTTCTATCGTGGAGGCTGTCCACGAGCTCTCTGTGGAGGCTTGTGACACTGGAGTCACTTCTTGTCCGTGCAAGGACTGCGCTCTGGAGTCTTGCATTTCTGCAATTGTGGAGTCTGTCCACGAGCTTGCTGTGGAAGCTTGTGACACTGGAGTCACTTCTGGTTCATGCGAGGACTGCACTCTGGAGTCTTGCATGTCTTCTTTCATAGAGTCGGGAACGTTGAGCGGGACGTGGACCACGCTCTGTGTGGCAGCAGGGCACTCTCCGTGTGCTTGCACCGCTCCCTGTCTGTTAATGTCAGGCTGCAGCATCATCCGGTACTGATAAGTTGGAACGTCATATCTGCTGGATTGAAGATCCTCAAATCCGAAAAATGAATCCGCATCTGCGTCGGATTCAATGTGGGGGCCGCCAATGTGCAACACGAAAGGTTCGTCCGAGTCATAGTCATATAGGACCACGGAGCTATCATTGGGCTCGCGAGGTCCGGAAACACTGTAAAGATCGTCATCGAAGTATTCAAGGTCGGAATCATCGGCTTGGGCGTAGGTAACTGCTTGTCGGAGGGTTCTTCGGAGGTCAAATTCATCTCCTGGGTCAATTTGCGGCACTGTGCTGTCATTCCAGGTGAGGGAAGGTTGTTTTACAGCTTTAACAGATTTTTGTTTTTTTTGATTTGGGACGTTTCCCTTTTAAATTGGATTTGGGACATTTCCCTTTTAAATTGGTGCAGTCTGGGGCCTCTGACATCCTGACGCTCGGTATGTAGCACGTAGGAAGTGACTGCGCATGCTCAGATCGCTGTTCCTTTACCGATGGCCGTTTTCTTGACTGCGCATGCGCAGCATCTCGCGCATGCGCAAACGAAACTTCCGGTTCTGCGCACTGCTCGCGCAACTGTGCTAGCGTTATACCTTTAGCAAGATGGCCGCCGACCTCGACCCAGCCTTCTCTCAGGCCCGGGATTTTGGCTTCTGGGAATTCGGGCTCCGGGATCCCAGCCACGAGGTGAGTACTGCAGCTTTTCTTACCTTTATGTGCCGATTGGATTGCGTTTTCTTCACAGTACTTGGAGAATTTGTCCAGGACTGCCTGGTAATCGTACCTTTGCTGCCTCCTGAAGAACCTGAACCTTCTGAATATTTCTCTTGCCCTTGCACCGGCGATGGTGAGGAGAAATTCAATTTTTTCGCTATCATCCAGGTCTTGGAGTTCAGCTGCCACCAGGAACAATTCGAACATTTGCCGGAATCGCCGCCAGTTTTCGCGGAGATCGCCGTAGCACTGGAGCGCCTGCGGAACCGGGAGCTCGTACATCATGCCTGGGCACTGCTGGTTGTCTGTGTACACGGAGGTATGCCGGCAGGTATCGATCCACTCCTGTACCATGTGGTGTTGGGTGCTCTGGTGCACAGATGAGCCAACACAGTTGTATGTGGTACAACTCTATTTTATTATAACTCTTATAATACAGTTCGTTCTGGATACTCTGCACGTGCTGTCTCCCTGAGTGTGTTTGGCAATAGATATGTCCTGGTTCTCCTCTGCAGCTAATACTGACCACCGGGGGTCGTGTCTGTGCTTTTATATCTTTCTGTCATTGGTTGTGGTGTTGTGTGTTCTGATTTGTCTGTTGGTGTGTCTATCATGATGTGTGTGTTTGAATATCATGACAGGATTGGTACAGGGCTATGGGGAGAGAGTGGGACAATGGGATTAATTTTTGATTGATACAGGGCTCTGGGGAGAGAGCGGGGCAGTGAGAATTGTTTGGAATTGATACAGGGCTACGGGAAGAGAGCGGAGCAGTGAGATTAGTTTGGGGATTGATACAAGGCTACCTGCAGAATATGGGACAGTCGGATCAGTTTGGGGATTGATACAGAGCTCTGGGGAGACAGTTGGGCAGTGGGATTATATTGTGATTGATACAGGCCGATGAGAGTGGGGGGTGGGGGGGGGGGGGGGGGTGGGGGGAGTCCGACAGTGGGATTAGTTTGGGATTGATACAGGGCTCTGGGGAGAGTGTGGGGCAGTGGGATTAAGTTATGATTGAAGCGGGGCTCAGGGGAGAGTGTGGGGCAGTGGGGTTATTTTGGGTGTAATATAGGGCTATGGGGAAAGGACGGCACAGTGGAATTACTTTGTGATTGATGCAAGGCTATGGGGAGAGAGTGGGAGAGTGGGATTAGTATTGGATTTATAGAGTTATATGGGGAGAGAGCCGGGCAGTGGAGTAGTTTGGGGATTCATGCAGGGCTATTGGAAGAGAGTGGGCCTGTGGGACTAGTTTAGCGATTGTTACATGGCTTTGGGGAGAGAGTGGGACAGTTGAATTAGTTTGGGAATTAATACAGGGCAATGGAGTTAGTCTGGGTTACAGTGGGATTAGTTTGTGATTGATACAGATCTATGAGGAGACATTAGGCCAGTGGTATTAATTTGGGAATGGAGACAGGACTATAGGGAGAGAGCGGGACACAGGATTAGTTTGGGATTGATACAGGGCGAAGGACAGAGAGTGTGAGATTTGTTTGGGGATTGATATAGGGCTATGGGGAGAGAGTGGGAATGTACTATTAGTATAGGAATTGATGTAGGGCTATGGTGAGAGAGGGACATTAGGATTACTTTGGGGAGAGAGTGGGACTGTAGGATTTGTTTTGGGATTGATACAAGACTACGGGAAGAGAGTGGGACAATGGGATTAATTTATGATTGATACATGCTCTGGGTAGTGTGTGGCAGTGGGATTAGTTTTTGATTGATACAGGGCTATGGGGAGACAGTTGGGCAGTGGGATTATATTGTGATTGATACAGGCCTGTGGGGAGGGAGTTGGACAGTGGGATTAGTTTGACAATTCATACAGGACTCTGGGGAGAGAGCGGGACAGTGGGATTAATTTATGGTTGATACAGAGCTCTGGGTATAGTGTGTGGCAGTGGGTTTTTGATTGATACAAGGCCATGGGGGGAGAGAGGAAAATTATTAGTTTGAAGATTGATACAGGACTATGGTCCAAAGCGGGGTAGAGAAATTAGTATGGGTATTGATACAGGGCTGTGGGGAGAGAAGCAAGCCGTGGGATTAGTTTGCGGATTGTTACCTGGCTACGGGGAGAGATTGGGGAAGTTGGATTAGTTTGGGTTTTGATACTGGGCTATGAGGAGAGAATGGGGAAATTGGATTGGTTTGGGGATTGATAAATGGCTGTGGGGAGAGTGTGGGGCAGTGGGACTAATTTGTGATTGATACGTGGCTATGGGGACAGAGCAGTGCAGTGGGATTAGTTTGGGATTGATACAGGGTTGTGGGAAGAGAGTGGTGCAGTGGAATTAGTTTGGGTTTGATGCAGGGCTACGGACAGAGAGAAGGAGAATGGGATTCATATGGGATTCATACAATGATTTGGGGAGAGAGTGAGGCAGTGGGAGTAGTTTGGTGAGATATAGGGCTATGGGGAGCGAATAGCACAGTGGCATTAGTTTGTGATTGATACAGATCTATGAGGAGACATTAGGCCAGTGGTATTAATTTGGGAATGGAGACAGGACTATAGGGAGAGAGCGGGACACAGGATTAGTTTGGGATTGATACAGGGCGAAGGACAGAGAGTGTGAGATTTGTTTGGGGATTGATATAGGGCTATGGGGAGAGAGTGGGAATGTACTATTAGTATAGGAATTGATGTAGGGCTATGGTGAGAGAGGGACATTGGGATTACTTTGGGGAGAGAGTGGGACTGTAGGATTTGTTTTGGGATTGATACAAGACTACGGGAAGAGAGTGGGACAATGGGATTAATTTATGATTGATACATGCTCTGGGTAGTGTGTGGCAGTGGGATTAGTTTTTGATTGATACAGGGCTATGG
This sequence comes from Scyliorhinus torazame, assembly GCF_047496885.1. Lineage (NCBI taxonomy): Eukaryota > Metazoa > Chordata > Chondrichthyes > Carcharhiniformes > Scyliorhinidae > Scyliorhinus > Scyliorhinus torazame. The sequence goes on along the minus strand of NC_092722.1, from coordinate 70,242,178 downwards.
GGAGACAGTTGGGCAGTGGGATGATATTGTGATTGATACAGGCCTGTGGGGAGGGAGTTGGACAGTGGGATTAGTTTGACAATTGATACAGGACTCTGGGGAGAGAGCGGGACAGTGGGATTAATTTATGATTGATACAGAGCTCTGGGTATAGTGTGTGGCAGTGGGTTTTTGATTGATACAAGGCCATGGGGGAGAGAGGAAAATTATTAGTTTGAAGATTGATACAGGACTATGGTCCAAAGCGGGGTAGAGAAATTAGTATGGGTATTGATACAGGGCTGTGGGGAGAGAAGCAAGCCGTGGGATTAGTTTGCGGATTGTTACCTGGCTACGGGGAGAGATTGGGGAAGTTGGATTAGTTTGGGTTTTGATACTGGGCTATGAGGAGAGAATGGGGAAATTGGATTGGTTTGGGGATTGATAAATGGCTGTGGGGAGAGTGTGGGGCAGTGGGACTAATTTGTGATTGATACGTGGCTATGGGGACAGAGCAGTGCAGTGGGATTAGTTTGGGATTGATACAGGGTTGTGGGAAGAGAGTGGTGCAGTGGAATTAGTTTGGGTTTGATGCAGGGCTACGGACAGAGAGAAGGAGAATGGGATTCATATGGGATTCATACAATGATTTGGGGAGAGAGTGAGGCAATGGGAGTAGTTTGGTGAGATATAGGGCTATGGGGAGCGAATAGCACAGTGGCATTAGTTTGTGATTGATACAGATCTATGAGGAGACATTAGGCCAGTGGTATTAATTTGGGAATGGAGACAGGACTATAGGGAGAGAGGGGGACACAGGATTAGTTTGGGATTGATACAGGGCGAAGGACAGAGAGTGTGAGATTTGTTTGGGGATTGATATAGGGCTATGGGGTGAGAGTGGGAATGTACTATTAGTATAGGAATTGATGTAGGGCTATGGTGAGAGAGGGACATTGGGATTACTTTGGGGAGAGAGTGGGACTGTAGGATTTGTTTTGGGATTGATACAAGACTACGGGAAGAGAGTGGGACAATGGGATTAATTTATGATTGATACATGCTCTGGGTAGTGTGTGGCAGTGGGATTAGTTTTTGATTGATACAGGGCTATGGGGAGACAGTTGGGCAGTGGGATTATATTGTGATTGATACAGGCCTGTGGGGAGGGAGTTGGACAGTGGGATTAGTTTGACAATTGATACAGGACTCTGGGGAGAGAGCGGGACAGTGGGATTAATTTATGATTGATACAGAGCTCTGGGTATAGTGTGTGGCAGTGGGTTTTTGATTGATACAAGGCTATGGGGGGAGAGAGGAAAATTATTAGTTTGAAGATTGATACAGGACTATGGTCCAAAGCGGGGTAGAGAAATTAGTATGGGTATTGATACAGGGCTGTGGGGAGAGAAGCAAGCCGTGGGATTAGTTTGCGGATTGTTACCTGGCTACGGGGAGAGATTGGGGAAGTTGGATTAGTTTGGGTTTTGATACTGGGCTATGAGGAGAGAATGGGGAAATTGGATTGGTTTGGGGATTGGTAAATGGCTGTGGGGAGAGTGTGGGGCAGTGGGACTCATTTGTGATTGATACGTGGCTATGGGGACAGAGCAGTGCAGTGGGATTAGTTTGGGATTGATACAGGGTTGTGGGAAGAGAGTGGTGCAGTGGAATTAGTTTGGGTTTGATGCAGGGCTACGGACAGAGAGAAGGAGAATGGGATTCATATGGGATTCATACAATGATTTGGGGAGAGAGTGAGGCAGTGGGAGTAGTTTGGTGAGATATAGGGCTATGGGGAGCGAATAGCACAGTGGCATTAGTTTGTGGATTGATAAAGGTCTAGGGGGAGAGTGTGGGGCAGTGTGATTAGTTTGGAATGGATTCAAGGCCAAGGGGAGAGAGTGGGGCAGTGAGATTAGTTTGGGATTGATATAGGGCTATACGGAGAGAGTGGGGCAGTGGGATAAGTTTGAGGATTGATACAGGGCTATGGAGAGATATTTGGACAGTTGGATTAGTTTGGGGATTAACGTAGGACAATGGGGATATGGGATTTGTTTGGATTGGTGCAGATCCATGGGAATAGAGTGGGGCAATGGGATTAGTTTGGATTGATACAGGTCAATGGGGAGAGAGTGGGGCAGTAGTATTAGTTTGGGATTGATATAGGTCTGTGGAGAGAGAGTGGAGCAATGGGATTAGTTTGGATTGATACAGGTCAATGGGGAGAGAGTGGAGCAGTAGGATTAGGTTGGGATTGATACAGGTCTTTGGGGAGAGTGAGGCAACGGGATTAGTTTGGGTTGATACAGGTCTGTGGGGAGAGAGTGGGGCAGTGGGATTTGTTTGGAATTGATACAGGTCTATAATGGGATGAATTTCACGATTAGTACAGGGCTATGGGGAGAGAGTGAGGCAGTGGAATGAGTTTGAGGATTGATACATTTCTATGGGGAGATATTTCGACAGTCGGATGAGTTTGAGATTGATACGGGGCTGTGGAGAGGGTGGGGCAGTGGGATTAGTTTGGGTTTGATTCAGGGCGATAGGGAGAGAGGAGTGCAGTGGGATTAGTTTGGGATTGATACAGGGCTATGGAGAGAGAGTGGGACAGTGGGATTAATTTAGATTGATACAGGTTTATGGGGAGAGATATGTGGCAATGGGATTAGTTGGATTGATACAGTTCTGTGGGGAGAAAGTGGAGCAGTGGGTTCATTTTGGGATTGATACAGTTTTATGAGGAGAGATGGGCAATGTGATTAATTTGGATTGATACAGGGCTATGGGGAGAGAGTGGGATTAGTTTGGGATTGATACAGGGCTATGGGAGAGAGTGGGGCAGTTGGATTAGTTTGGGATTGACACAGGGCTATGGGAGAAAGTGGGGCAGTTGGATTAGTTTGGGATTGACACAGGGCTATGGGAGAGAGTGGGGCAGTTGGATTAGTTTGGGATTGACACAGGGCTATGGGAGAGAGTGGGGCAGTTGGATTAGTTTGGGATTGACACAGGGCTATGGGAGAGAGTGGGGCAGTTGGATTAGTTTGGGATTGACACAGGGCTATGGGAGAGAGTGGGGCAGTTGGATTAGATTGGGATTGACACAGGGCTATGGGAGAGAGTGGGGCAGTTGGATTAGTTTGGGATTGACACAGGGCTATGGAGAGAGAGTTGGGAAGTGGGATTAGTTTGGGATTCATATAGTGTTACATTGCGGCAATGGGAATAGTTTGAGATTAGTTTGAGGGCAGCACGGTGGCACAGTGGTGAGCACTGCTGCTTTACAACGCAAGGGACCCCGGTTCAATTCCAACCTTGGGTGACTGTCTGTCTGGAGTTTGCACACTCTCCCCGTATCTGCGTGGCTTTCCTCCAAGTGCTCCTGTTTCCTCCCACAGTCCAAAACATGTGCAAGTTAAGTGGATTGGCCATGTTAAATTGCCTCTTAGTTTCCGAAGGTTAAGTGGGGTTACGGGATTAGGTCATGGGAGTGGGCCTGGGTCAGACACTCTTTCAGAGGGTTGGTTGCAGACTCAAAGGGCTTTCTTTTGCACTGCAGGGATTCTGTGCTTCCATTAAATTGATACAGGGCTAAGGGGTGACGTGGACAGTCGGATTAGTTTTAGGTCGGTACAGGGCTATGGAGAGAAAGTGAGGGATTGGGATTATTTTGGGTTTGATACAGGGAGATGGGGAAAGAGCGGGACAGTGGGATTAGTTTGGGATTGATAAAGGGCAATGGGGAGATTGGTGCAAAGCGATTATTTTGGGTTTGATCCAGGTCTGTCAGAATATCTTCCATTCTGTGAGCGTATTGTGCAGGATTTTAATTGATATTATTTTTCCCATGTTCCTGAGGTTTGCTCCATGGCATTATAACCAACCGGATAATTGGGAGAACAACGAAGATTGTGCCACAATCTTAACAAAGGACGGAAAGACATTCGGCTGGAATGATATCAATTGTTCAGATCACTTCCCGTTTATTTGTGAGAAAAAGTCTCTGCCCCTTATTTAAGCTGCTGAATTGGAGAAATTTTGTTCCTGAAGAGTCTGGGACACAAAATGAAATGCTCAGGACTGTCTAACGTTCCCCACCCCTCCCCTTCCCTACGATCCTCTCTCTATATCAGCCTGTTCCCCAGTGGATTCTCTATCTAAATCCCTTTGTTCCCCAGTGTGTCCTCTCTCTATCCCTCTGTTCCTCAGTGCATTCTCTCCATCTGTCCCGTTGTTCTCCAGTGTGACCTGTCTCTCCAACCCTCTGGTCTCCTGTGTGTCCACTCTCTCTATCCCACTGTTCACAGTGTGTCCTCTCTCTCTTTCCCCCTGTTCCCAGTGTGTCCTCTCTCTCTATCCCTCTGTTCCCAGTGTGTCCTCTTTCTCTATCCCTCTGTTCTCAGTGTGTCCTCTCTCTCTATCCCCCTGTTCCCAGTGAGTCCTCTCTCTCTATCCCTCTGTTCCACAGTGTGTCCTCTCTCTAACCCTCTGTTCCCAGTGTGTCCTCTCTTTCTATCCCTCTGTTCCCAGTGTGTCCTCTCTCTCTATCCCTCTGTTCCACAGTGTGTCCTCTCTCTCTATACCTCTGTTCCCAGTGTGTCCTCTCTCTCTATCCCCCTGTTCCCAGTGTGTCATCTCTCCCTATCCCTCTGTCCCCAGTGTGTCCTCTCTCTCTATCCCTCTGTTCCCAGTGTGTCCTCTCTCTCTATCCCTCTGTTCCCAGTGTGTCATCTCTCTCTATCCCTCTGTCCCCAGTGTGTCCTCTCTCTCTATCCCTGTTCCCAGTGTGTCCTCTCTCTCTATCCCCCTGTTCCCAGTGTGTCCTCTCTCTATATCCCTCTGTTCCCAGTGTGTCCTCTCTCTCTATCCCTCTGTTCCCAGTGTGTCCTCTCTCTCTATACCTCTGTTCCAGTGTGTCCTCTCTCTCTATCCCTCTGTTCCACAGTGTGTCCTCTCTCTATCCCTCTGTTCCCAGTGTGTCCTCTCTCTCTAACCCTCTGTTCCCAGTGTGTCCTCTCTCTCTATCCCTCTGTTCCACAGTGTGTCCTCTCTCTCTATCCTTGTTCCAGTGTGTCCTCTCTCTCTATCCCTCTGTTCCCAGTGTGTCCTCTCTCTGTATCCCTCTGTTCCCAGTGTGTCCTCTCTCTCTATTCCTCTGTTCCACAGTGTGTCCTCTCTCTCTATCCCTCTGTTCCCAGTGTGTCCTCTCTCTCTATCCCCCTGTTCCCAGTGTGTCATCTCTCTCTATCCCTGTCCCCAGTGTGTCCTCTCTCTCTATCCCTCTGTTCCCAGTGTGTCCTCTCTCTCTATCCCTCTGTTCCACAGTGTGTCCTCTCTCTCTATCCCTCTGTTCCCAGTGTGTCCTCTCTCTCTATCCCCCTGTTCCCAGTGTGTCATCTCTCTCTATCCCTGTCCCCAGTGTGTCCTCTCTCTCTATCCCTCTGTTCCCAGTGTGTCCTCTCTCTCTATCCCTCTGTCCCCAGTGTGTCCTCTCTCTCTATCCCTCTGTTCCCAGTGTGTCCTCTCTCTCTATCCCTCTGTTCCACAGTGTGTCCTCTCTCTCGATCCCTCTGTTCCACAGTGTGTCCTCTCTCTATCCCTCTGTTCCCTGTGTGTCATCTCTCTCTATTCCTCTGTTCCCAGTTTGTCCTCTCTCTCTCTCCCTCTGTTCCACAGTGTGTCCTCTCTCTCTATCCCTCTGTTCCCAGTGTGTCCTCTCTCTCTATCCCCCTGTTCCCAGTGTGTCCTCTCTCTCTATCCCTCTGTTCCACAGTGTGTCCTCTCTCTATCCCTCTGTTCCCAGTGTGTCCTCTCTCTCTATCCCCCTGTTCCCAGTGTGTCCTCTCTCTCTATCCCTCTGTTCCACAGTGTGTCCTCTCTCTTGGTTTGTTCTCCAGTGTGTCCTGTCTCGCCATCCCTCTGTTCTCCAGCGTCCCCTTTCTCTATGTCCCTTTATTCCCCAGAGTGACCTCACTTTCTGGCCCTCTGTTCACCAGTGACCTCTCTTTATTCCTCTGTATGCCACTGTGTCAATTCTCTCTATCCCTCTGTTCCCTGGTGTGTTCTCCCTCTAAATCCCTGTTTCCCCATTGTGTCCACCCTCTATATCCCCGTTTATCTGTGAGAAAAAGTCTCTGCCCCTGATCCAAGCTGCTGTATTGGAGAAATGTTGTTCCTGAAGATTCTGGGATACAAATTGAAATGCTCAGGACTGTCTGTCGCTCCCCACCCTTCCCCTTCCCTACAATCCTCTCTCTATATTCCCCTGGGGAAAAGAGGGATATATAGAGGACACACTGGTGAATAGAGGGATTATAGAACATAGAAAATACAGCACAGAACAGGCCCTTCGGCCCACGATGTTGTGCCGAACCTTTGTCCTAGATTAATCATAGATTATCATTGAATTTACAGTGCAGAAGGAGGCCATTCGGCCCTTTGAGTCTGCACCGGCTCTTGGAAAGAGCACCCTACCCAAACTCAACACCTCCACCCAACACCAAGGGCAATTTGGACATTGAGGGCGATTTATCATTGGCCAATTCACCTAACCTGCACATCTTTGGACTGTGGGAGGAAACCGTAGCACCCGGAGGAAACCCACGCAGACACGGGGAGGACGTGCAGACTCCGCACAGACAGTGACCCAAGCCGGAATCGAACCTGGGACCCTGGAGCTGTGAAGCAATTGTGCTATCCACAATGTTACCGTGCTGCCCTTGAGAACAAATAAATCTACACTATATCATTTTACCGTATTCCATGTACCTATCCAATAGCTGCTTGAAGGTCCCTAATGTTTCCGACTCAACTACTTCCACAGGCAGTGCATTCCATGCCCCCACTACTCTCTGGGTAAAGAACCTACCTCTGATATCCCTCCTATATCTTCCACCTTTCACCTTAAATTTATGTCCCCTTGTAATGGTTTGTTCCACCCGGGGAAAAAGTCTCCGACTGTCTACTCTATCTATTCCCCTGATCATTTTATAAACCTCTATCAAGTCGCCCCTCATCCTTCTCCGTTCTAATGAGAAAAGGCCTAGCACCCTCAACCTTTCCTCGTAAGACCTACTCTCCATTCCAGGCAACACCCTGGTAAATCTTCTTTGCACCTTTTCCAAAGCTTCCACATCCTTCCTAAAATGAGGCGACCAGAACTGTACACAGTACTCCAAATGTGGCCTTACCAAAGTTTTGTACAGCTGCATCATCACCTCACGGCTCTTAAATTCAATCCCTCTGTTAATGAACGCGAGCACACCATAGGCCTTCTTCACAACTCTATCCACTTGAGTGGCAACTTTCAAAGATGTATGAACATAGACCCCAAGATCTCTCTGCTCCTCCACATTGCCAAGAACTCTACCGTTAACCCTGTATTCCGCATTCATATTTGTCTTTCCAAAATGGACCTCACACTTTTCAGGGTTAAACTCCATCTGCCACTTCTCAGCCCAGCTCTGCATCCTATCTATGTCTCTTTGCAGCCGGCAACAGCCCTCCTTACCATCCACAACTCCACCAATCTTCGTATCATCTGCAAATTTACTGACCCACCCTTCAACTCCCTCATCCAAGTCATTAATGAAAATCACAAACAGCAGAGGACCCAGAACTGATCCCTGCGGTACGCCACTGGTAACTGGGATCCAGGCTGAATATTTGCCATCCACCACCACTCTCTGACTTCTATCAGTTAGCCAGATCGTTATCCAACTGGCCAAATTTCCCACTATCCCATGCCTCCTTACTTTCTGCATAAGCCTACCATGGGGAACTTTATCAAATGCCTTACTAAAATCCATGTACACTACATCCACTGCTTTACCTTCATCCACATGCTTGGTCACCTCCTCAAAGAATTCAATAAGATTTGTAAGGCAAGACCTACCCCTCACAAATCCGTGCTGACTATCCCTAATCAAGCAGTGTCTTTCCAGATGCTCAGAATTCCTATCCTTCAGTACCCTTTCCATTACTTTGCCTACCACCGAAGTAAGACTAACTGGCCTGTAATTCCCAGGGTTATCCCTAGTTCCTTTTTTGAACAGGGGCACGACATTCGCCACTCTCCAATCCCCTGGTACCACCCCTGTTGACAGTGAGGATGAAAAGATCATTGCCAACGGCTCTGCAATTTCATCTCTTGCTTCCCATAGAATCCTTGGATATATCCCGTCAGGCCCGGGGGACTTGTCTATCCTCAAGTTTTTCAAAATGCCCAACACATCTTCCTTCCTAACAAGTATTTCCTCGAGCTTACCAATCTGTTTCACACTGTCCTCTCCAACAATATCGCCCCTCTCATTTGTAAATGCAGAAGAAAAGTACTTGTTCAAGACCTCTCCTATCTCTTCAGACTCAATACACAATCTCCCGCTACTGTCCTTGATCGGACCTACCCTCGCTCTAGTCATTCTCATATTTCTCACATATGTGTAAAAGGCCTTGGGGTTTTCCTTGATCCTACCCGCCAAAGATTGTTCATGCCCTCTCTTAGCTCTCCTAATCCCTTTCTTCAGTTCCCTCTGGCTATCTTGTATCCCTCCAGTGCCCTGTCTGAACCTTGTTTCCTCAGCCTTACATAAGTCACCTTTTTCCTCTTAACAAGACATTCAACCTCTCTTGTCAACCATGGTTCCCTCACTCGACCATCTCTTCCCTGCCTGACAGGGACATACATATCAAGGACACGTAGCACCTGTTCCTTGAACAAGTTCCACATTTCACTTGTGTCCTTCCCTGCCAGCCTATGTTCCCAACTTCTGCACTTCAATTCTTGTCTGACAACATCGTATTTACCCTTCCCCCAATTGTAAACCTTGCCCTGTTGCACGTACCTATCCCTCTCCATTACTAAAGTGAAAGTCACAGAATTGTGGTCATTATCACCAAAATGCCCAACACATCCCCAGTCACTGGGGAACAGTGAGAAAAACAGAGGAGACACACTGTGTAGCAATGGGGTATAGGGAGAGGACACACTGGAGAACTGAGAGATCTAGAGAGAGGAGACATTGTTCCCCAGTGTATCCTCTCTCCATCTCCCTCTGTTCCCCAATGTCTCCTCTCTCTATCCCTCCATTCCCCAATGTCCTCGCTCGATAATCCCTCTATTCACCAGTGTGTCCTCTCTATATATCCCTCTTTTCCCCAGTCTGTCCTCTCTCTACATCTCTGTTCTCAAATCTGGGGCGTAATTCTCCCCAAACGGTGCGATGCCCACCGACTGGCGCCCAAACCGGCGCCAATCAGACGGGCATCGCGCCGCCCCAAAAGTGCGGAATGCTCCGCATCTTTGGGGGCCGAGCCCCAACATCGAGGGGCTAGGCCGGCGCCGGAGGGATTTCCGCCCCGCCAGCTGGCGGAAACAGCCTTTGTTGCCCCGCCAGCTGGCGCGGAAATGACATGTCGGGGCGGCACATGCGCGGGAGCGTCAGCGGCCGCTGACAGTTTCCCGCACATGTGCAGTGGAGAGAGTCTCTTCCGCCTCCGCCATGGTGGAGACCGTGGCGGAGGCGGAAGGGAAAGAGTGCCCCCACGGCACAGGCCCGCCCGCGGATCGGTGGGCCCGATCGCGGGCCAGGCCACTGCGGGGGCACCCCCCGGGGTCAGATCGCCCCGCGCCCCCCCCCAGGACCCCGGAGCCCGCCCACGCCGCCTTGTCCCGCCGGTAAGAAAGGTACTTTAATTTACGCCGGCGGGACAGGTAATTTATCGGCGGGACTTCGGCCCATCCAGGCCGGAGAATCGAGCGGGGGGGAGCCCGCCAACCGGCGCGGCCCGATTCCCACCCCCGCCGAATATCCGGTACCGGAGACTTCGGCAACCGGCGGGGGCGGGATTCACGGCAGCCCCCGGCTATTCTCCAACCCGGCGGGGGGTCGGAGAATGACGCCCCAGATCTCACTCTATATCCCTCTCTTCCCGTTTGTCCTCTCTCTATAAACTCTAGTCTTCACTGTGTCCTGTCGCTCTATCCCTCTGATCTCCAGAGTTCCATCTCTCTCTATTTGTTCTCCAGTGTCCCCTCTCTCCCCATTCCTCTGTTCTCCAATGTATACCTTTGTTCCAGTGTGTCCTCTCTGAATTTCTCTGTGTTTGCCAAAGTGTCATCTCTGTTTTTCTCTCTGTTCTCCAATGCCAGCTCTCTCTCTATCCCTCTGGTTCCTCATGTCTCCTCTCTCTATCCCTCTATTCCTCTGTGTCCTCTCTCTCTATACCTCAGTTCCCCAATATGTTCTCTCTCTCTATCCCTTTGTTCCCCAGTGTGCTTCACTCTATTCATGTTCCCCAGAGTGACCTCTACATTTATCCCTCTGTTCCCCAGTGTGTCATCTCTCTCCATACCTGTTTTCCAGAGTGACCTCTCTATCTATCCCTGTTTGCCAGTGTGTCATTTCTCGCTCTCCTGTTCCAAAGTGTACCCGCTCTGTCTATCCCTGTGTCCCCAGTGTCCCTCTCTCGAGTATGCCCTTTCTCTCTATCCCTCTGATCCCCTGTGTGTCCTCTGTCTTTATCCCTTTGTTCCCCAGTGTGACCTCTCTCAGTATCCCTCTCTTCCCAGTGTCCTCGCTGTATATCCCTTTGTTCCCCAGTGTGGTCTCTCTCTCTATCCCTCTGATCCCCAGTGTGTCCTCGCTTTATATCACTCTGTTCTCTAGTGTGTTATCTCTCTCTATCTGTCTGTTCCTATGTGTGTCCTCTCTATCCCTCTTCCCCAGTGCATCCTCTCTCCATTTCTCTCTGATCCCTAGTGTGTTCTCTTTCTATCCCTCTGATCTCCAGTGTGTCCTCTCTCTTTATCCCTCTGTTCCCCAGTGTGTCCTCTCCATATCCCTCAATTCCCCTGTGTTCTCTCTCTCTCTATCCCTGCGTTCAGTTCCTCAGTTGAAGAGACAGATGTTTAATTTGTAAATGTTCCAATCTTTCTCAGCATTCAGCTTTGTGTGTTTGTGTTTTTTGTGTGAAAAATGTCTGCATTTGCACAGTTTCTGTTGCTGCCTGTGGGATGGTTTCCCTGCCTCTGTCAGTCAATTGCTGTCCCCCCCCCCCCCCCCCCCCCCCCGGCTGACTCCACATGCCTTTCATCCATGTCCAGTCACCATTTGTTACAGGATCTCTCGACTGGGAACCTGCTGTTCTGGGTGTTGGGATTCGGTAATACGCAGAGTGCGAGGGGGGCCATCAGCTACACATCAGTCCAAATCCATCTCCTGGAATTTTCCTGAAACTTCTTGACACTTAGAGATTGCAAATGTCAAGTGTTCAAGGGGAATCGTTGACCCTTCCCCCACAATTTGTGTCACCTGCTCCACGCCCCCATCCTCCTCCCCATCCCTCACCATTCTTGTCTCCCACCCCCCACTCAATCTCCCACTTCCATTTTTCAACACTCCTGTCTCCTCCCACCATCCCCTAATCTGCCTTTACCCCTGTCTCAGAACCCATTTTTATGTGTGGATGTATATATACAAACCGGAGTAAACCAGGGCAGTTGGGTATGTGAGCTCCCTTTGTGTGTGTGAGTGCACTCCCAGTATTTCTGTTCCTGCTAAGGTATCACCGTTTGGCTGCTGGGTTGGATTGTAATTTTGTCTGCTTTGGGAAGTCTTCCTGCAAATCATTAGAAGAATTGTATGTTTTTATTAATTACTGAGAATAATGCTTTGCAATCTAGCTTATTAGCATTTGTTTGTACAAATGTTTTGGGCTGACCTTCCAAGATAGCTACATTAACAGTTATTTCTGGCCTGTTAGAACTGTCTCTCTTGTGGGTTATTTTGAGGGTTATGTTTCGATTTTGGTTTGACGGTTATTTTTATTCCTTCCTGGGGTATGGCTGTCATTGACACATCCAGAATTTGTTGCCCATCCCTAAGTGCCCTTGGACTCTGGGGCTGGGTTAGGAACCAAGCACATTGCTGCAGGTCTGAAATCGCACGTAGGCCAGACCCAGTAAGGTGGGCAGATTTCCTTCCCTAAAGAACATTAGTGAACAAGATGGGTTTTCATGGTCACCATCACAGAGACTAGCTTTAGAGAGCAGATATTTAATTGAATTGAAATACCACCATCTGCCATGGGATTCGAACCCGTGTTGCCAGAGGTTTTGCCTGGGCCTCTGGATTACTAGCCCAGTGGTGTTGCCACTTTGCCACCTTGTGGGGTTGTGCACTTTCAGTTTGGTTTAGCATGTTTCTGAGGTGTGCTTGAACCTCTGACCCAGCTGAGAGGCTCTTCGAAGCAAGACAGTTCTGAGGTTGCTATGGAGAAAGATTTACCTAGGAATGGAACTATGTTTGGTTGTTTCTAATTTTTTTAAAGAGAAACTAACCTGGTCTGGAGGCTGCAGCCATCCGGTCTGTGTGTTTAATCCAGTAACTCGGCTCAGAGAGGTAGAGAGTTCTGGGGAATTGGGTCAAACTGAGGAGCTTCTGTTAAAGGAATGAGAAGCCCAGCTGTGGAATAGACGACACGTTAGCACCAACGTGTGTCCCGTGCTACGGGATCATCAGCGAATCAAAGAACAACCTCCCAGGTCATGAATATGTGTAAAAGCCAATCAGGGCTAAAATCGCAAGGAAAAAGTTAAACTGGGTTAAGTCTGTTGGATTCATTTTAAGGTAGATGCTCGCATTATTTTGAATCATTATCTTATTTGCTTCGTGTGTCTATTTTGTTGTTATTGGTCTTGGTTTTTCTGTTCAACTTTATATATTAAAGATTGTTTCGGTGTTTCAGTTGATCTTGGAGTCATGCTGCTCATTCCCTTACCTTTGGCATTGCCACACATTCTATTTTTATAAGAGAGTGTTGTCTATCAAAGCAGGAACCGGACAGGGATCCGGCTTTTCCCGTATTTCTACATCCAGGATTCGGACAGGTTGTCTGGGAGAAGTGCAAACAGGAGTCTCTCACTCCAGGTGAGGAGTGATTCGCAACATAGTTTCACTGATGATAATTGTCGGATTGGACCTCGAAGGGGTTGCAGCATAACATCAATAGAAAGGAAGTGCGTCATGTGATCCAGATTGAGTTTGGCTGTGATAGGTTGAAGACGGCGCACATGGCTCCACCGCCGAGGTCACCAAATTTTTTCTGTGCAGTCAGCACACCTACATTCTCAACACTCTCCGACATTATGCTCTGACCGAATGTCGAGGGTTGACTCATGTTGCGGAGCATCATCTAAGCCTCTTCACCAGGCCGTACCTGTGCCCAACCTTGCTTCTGAGCTGTTTGAACCCCGCTACCACCATGTCATATTGTTATACTATCAAGACAAAACAATCAGATCGAGTAAACACACTCCATAAGACCATAAGACATAGGAGCAGAATTAGGCTATTTGGCCCATCAAGCCTGCTCTTCCATTCAATCGTTGAGTAATATTTTTATCATCCCCATTCTCCTGCCTTCTCCCCATAGCCCCTGATCCCCTTATTAATTAAGAACCTATCTATCTTTGCCTTAAAGACACTCAGTGATTTGGTCTCCACAGCCTTCTGCGGCAATGAGTTCCACAGATTCGCCACCCTCTGGCTGAAGAAATTCCTCCTCATCTCAGTTTTCAAGGATCGTCCCTTTAGTCTGAGATTATCCCCTCTGGTTCTAGCTTTTCCTTCAAGTGGAAACATCCTCTCCACGTCCACTCTATCCAGGTCTCGCAGTGTTCTGTAAGTTTCAATAAGATCCCCCCTCATCCTTCTAAACTCCAACGAGTACAGATCCAGAGTCCGCAACCATTCCTCATATGACAAGCTCTTCCTTCCAGGGATTATTCTTATGAACCTTCTCTGGAGCCTTTCCAAGGCCAGCACATCCTTCCTTAGATACGGGGCCCAAAGCTGCTCACAAAACTCCAAATGGGGTCTGACCAGAGCCTTATATAGCCTCAGAAGAACATCTCTGGTGTTGTATTCTAGCCCTCTTGACATGAATGCTAACATTGCATTTGCCTTCCTAACTGCCGACTGAACCTGCACGTTAACCTTAAGAGAATCGTGAACAAGGACTCCCAAGTCCCTTTGTGCTTCTGATTTCCCAAGCATCTTCCCATTTAGAAAATAGTCTATGCCTCCATTTCTCCTTCCAAAGTGCATAACCTCACACATTTCCACATTGTATTCCATCTGCCACTTCTTTGCCCTTGTGGTTCATTGATTTAGACTAGGGGCATGGGGGCTGATATCCATGGACACAATACATTCTTTGGAATTACCATCCACTGAATCCCCCACTGTCAACATTCTGAGGGTTAGCATTGACCAGAAACTGAATTGGGACCCAATCAGAGAAATACAGTGACTACAAGAGCAGATCAGAGGCTGGGAATCCTGTGGAGAGTAGCTCACTCTGGACTTTATCCAAAGCCGGTCCACCATCTACAATCCACAAGTCAGGAGTTTGATGGAATACTCTCCACTTGCTTGGATGAGTGCCGCTCCCAACAACACTCAGGAAGCTCGACACCATCCAGGGCAAAAACGGTCCCGCTTGATCGACACGCTAACCACAAACATTCACTCCTTCCACCACTGATGGATACACAGTGGCAGCTATGCACACCATCTCCAAGATGCACTGCAATGCCTCAAGCTAGGTTCCTTCAAAAGTTCCTTCCAAACGTTCCTTCCCATCTAGAAGGACAAGGGGCAGCAGACACACGGGGAACACCGCCACCTGCAAGTTCCCCTCCGAGTCACTCACCATCCTGACTTGGAAATATAATCGGCCGTTCCTTCACTGTCGCTGGGTGACAATCCTGGAACTCCTTCGCTAATAGTGCTGAGTGTACATACACCATACGGACTGCAGCAGGCTCAAGGTGGTGGCTAAGCACCAACTTCTCGAGGGGCAATTAGAGTTGGGCATATATGCTGGGCCGAGTCAGTGACACCTACATCACCGTGAAAAAAAATATACAATCAACTCCTGGGGATGAGGCTTGACTTCCGGTGGTGGCCATGGTGTGAGTGGTCACGCATTTGGTAGCTCCCATTCGTGATGGACGTTTTGGACCTTTACCCTGGCTAACGGCGGGGCTGAGAGATTGAGAAAGGTGCAGGAGGGCTGGAAGGAGAAAATGTCCCACCAGTGTATGGATTCGTGGACCAGAAGTGGTCGAAAAAGGAGGGAACAATCGCTGAAAGCTTGTGCGATGCCTGCAACACAGGGGAAGATGGCGGAGGGTCAGGGTCCGATCCTATCCGCTCAGTGGTCGACGAAGCAGCTAGTGGGCTTCCTCCATAAGAAATTTGCCCAGCAGAGGAAGAAGAACTTGGAGGACCTGGCCAGGGTGGTGGACCCGATAAAGGCAGGGATCGACCTCCTGGAGGCAAGGTTGGAGGCCCAGGGCCAGGCAACCCAGAAGGTTGAGGAGGCGGTGGGGGAGCACGAGGGGCAGCTTGCCCCGATGGCTGCGGAGATGGGGTTGATGCAAGATCAACAAAGGAGGCTGCAGGAGAAAGTGGAGGATTTTGAGGGCAGTGAGGGAGCGGAAGCCGGCGCATATGTGGCGCAGAAGCTGCTGGGTGAAGGGCATTTGCTCAGCCCCCAGAAGTGGGCCGGGCGCACAGGGTACGAATGAGGAAGCTGCAGGGGTATGTGCCAGGGGACCGAGGGCGATGGCCTGCACCGGTTCTTGGATAAGGAACGGATTCTGAGGTGGGCCAGGCAGACGAGGCGCTGCACCTGGGAAGGTCGTGAGCTGCATGTTTATCAGGGTCTGGGTGCGGAGCTGGCCAAAAGGAGAGCAAGCTTCAACAAGGTGAAGGCGGCCCTCTTTAAGGGGTTGACATTTGGTATGCTGTACCCAGCATGTTGTAGGTAACATACAAAGGTCAGGAGCTCTACTTTGGGACGCCAGAGGAGGTAATGGAGTTTGTCAGAGACAGTGAACTGGCAGGAGAATGAGGACATTGAAATCTGGAGGAGATGTTCCTGTTCCACAAACTATTTTTGTGGTTTGTCTGAATCACTTCTGCACTGTGTTTGGGCCGTTGATTGTTTTGTCCTGGGTTTGTGTTTTTTTCCTAATGGGCGATGGTGGGTTGCTCTTTTCTGGATGTTTGGTGGGGTTGTTAAGTTTGCACTAAGGGGTTGGTTGAGTGAGGGGAGGGGAATCAGTGAGGGGTAAGATGCTAGGCGCCATGGGCTACCAGGCTAGCTGGGTGGGTTCGTTTCCGGAAACGCAGTGGGGGGTGAGCAGGTGGTTAGTGTGTTGATGGATGTTGGGGTTGCTATTCTGTGGTGGGGGAGGGAGGGGGGGAGACTGCTGACAGGGGAGGGTTTTTTTTTACGGTGACATGGGGAGGGTCGATGACGGTGGGCGCCCGAGGGTAGGCCTGAGGAGGTGCAGGACGCGGACTGAAGGCTGGTCCAGGAGGGTTATGGTTGATCGGCGGGGGGAGGGGGGGCGCTCCAACCAGGCTGATCGCATGGAATATGAAAGGGTTGAATGGGCCAGTCAAGAGGGCCTGCATGTTTGCGCATTTAAAAAGCTTAAAGGCGGACAATGATACAGGAGACACACCCGAGGGTGGTGGATCAGACTAGGCTGAGGATAGGGCAGGTATTCCATTCGGGGCTGGATTCCAAAACAAGGGGGGTGTCGACTTTGATCAACAAGCGGGTGGCGTTTGAAGTGGGAAGAATAGTGGCGGACTCGGGGGGGGTAGACATGTTATGGTGAGTGGGATGTTGGAGGGGATGCCGGTGGTACTGGTGAACATTTATGCTCCGAACTGGGATGATGTAGATTTCATATGAGGCGGGCACTGGGGAAGATCCCTGATCTGTACTCGCATCGGCTGATTGACTTCTTTATTATGGATAAGACATTGCTGGTGGAAGTGATCGACGTTGAGTACTTGCCGATTGTGGTATCTGATCACGCCCTGCACTGGGTGGACTTACGGGTTAGTAAGGGCGGGGGTGGGGGGGCAGCTCCCACAATGGAGGTTAGATGTAGAGCTGTCAGCAGAGGAAGAGGTGTGTGAGTGGGTGAGGGAGGCTATTCGGAGGTATGTGGCGATAAACGATACGGGGGAGGTTTTGTCAGCTACGGTATGCGAGGCATTGAAGGCAGTGGTAAGCGGGGACTTTAATTCGATACGAGCACACAGGGAGAAGGCGGAGCGGGGGGAGATGGACAGGTTAGTGGAAGAGATTCTCCAGGTGGACAGGAGGTATTCGGAAGCCCCAGAGGCGGGGCCGTTGAAGGAGTGGCAGTAGCTGTAAATGGAGTTTGAGTTGCTACCTACGGGGAAGGTGGCGGGGTAGCTGAGAAGGGCAAGAGGGGCAGTGTACGAATATGGGGAGAAGCCTAGCAGGATGCTAGAACACCAGCTGAGAAAGCGGGATGCGGCGAGGGAGATTGGGAAAGTAAAGGACAAAGGGGGGGAATACGGTCTTGGACGCGGTGGGGGTGAACGGAGTGTTCAGGGACTTTTATAGCAGGTTATACAAGTCAGAACCCCCAGCTGAGACAGTGGGGATGAGGCGGTTTTTCGAGGGATTGGAGTTTCCGAGGGTGGAAGAAGAATTGTTGGAGGACCTTGGGGCCCCAATTGGGCTGGTTGTAGTGATGGAGGGGTTGGAGGCGATGCAGCCGGGCAAGGCCCCGGGGCCAGCTGGGTACCCAGTTAAGTTTTATAAAAGGTTTTCGGGTGTGCTCGGGCCCCTGTTGGTAAGGGCGTTTAATGAGGCTAAAGGAGCGAGGGATGCTCCCCCCTGGCTATATCACAGGTCTCGATTTCCCTCACCCTGAAGCGGGAAAAGGAAGAACAAAGAACAAAGAAAAGTACAGCACAGGAACAGGCCCTTCGGCCCTCCAAGCCTGCGCAGATTATGCTGCCCGTCTACACTAAAATCTTCTACACTTCCGGGATCTGTATCTGTATCCCTCTATTCGCATCCTATTCATGTATTTGTCAAGTTGCTCCTTAAACGTCACTATCGTGACGGGCAGCACGGTAGCCTTGTGGATAGCACAATTGCTTCACAGCTCCAGGGTCCCAGGTTCGATTCCGGCTTGGGTCACTGTCTGTGCGGAGTCTGCACATTCTCCCCGTGTGTGCGTGGGTTTCCTCCGGGTGCTCCGGTTTCCTCCCACAGTCCAAAGATGTGCAGGTTAGGTGGATTGGCCATGATAAATTGCCCTTAGTGTCCAAAATTGCCCTTAGTGTCCAAAATTGCCCTTAGTGTTGGGTGGGGTTACTGGGTTATGGGGATAGGGTAGGGGTGTTGACCTTGGGTAGGGTGCTCTTTCCAAGAGCCGGTGCAGACTCGATGGGCCGAATGGCCTCCTTCTGCACTGTAAATTCTATGATCTATGGTCCCTGCTTCCACCACCTCCTCCGGCAGCGAGTTCCAGGTACCCTCTACCCTCTTGTGTAAAAAACGTGCCTCGTACCTCTCCTCTAAACCTCGCCCCTTAAACCTATGCCCCCTAGTAATTGACCCCTCTACCCTGGGGAAAAGCCTCTGACTATCCACTCTGTCTATGCCCCTCATAATTTTGTAGACATCTATCAGGTTGCCCCTCAACCTCCTTCGTTCCAGTGAGAACAAACCGAGTTTATTCAACCTCTCCTCATAGCTAATGCCCTCCATACCAGACAACATCCTGGTAAATCTCTTCTACACCCTCTCTAAAGCCTCCACATCTTTCTGGTAGTGTGGCAACCAGAATTGAACACTATACTCCAAGTGTGGCCTAACTAAGGTTCTAAGAACCCGGAACAATGCGGCTCGTACAGGTCAATCTCCCTGTTGAATGTAGATGCCAAGCTATTGGCCAGGTTCTTGGCCTCGAGAATAGAGGATTGTATGCCGGGATTATAGGGAGGACCAGATGGGGTTTGTGAAGGGGAAGCATTTGGCAACGAATATTAGATGGCTGTTAAATGTGATAATGATGCCCTCCGAGGTATGAGAGGTGGAGGTGGAGGTGGTGGTCGCCATGGATGCGGAAAAGGCCTTACTTTGATCGGGTGGAGTGGGAATACTTATGGGATGTCCTGGGGCGGTTTGGGTAGGGTTTTGTGGACTGGGTCCAGGCACCGGTGGCGAGTGTGCAGATGAACCGGCTAGGCTTGGTTTATTTTAAGCTGCTCTGGGGGGGGACGCAGGGATGTCCAATCTCCCCACTGCTGTTTGCCTTGGCTATAGAGCCTCTGGTGATGGTGTTGTGAGCATCGAAGGACTGGCAGGGGATTGAACGAGGGGGGGGTGGAGCACAGGGTCTCGCGAAAGGCGGATGACCTGCTTTTGTCTATTTCTGACCCGCTGGGGGGGGGATTGGAGGGATTATGGGGATCCTAGAGTAATTCGGCCGGTGTTCGGGGTATAAATTGAATATGGATAAAAGTGAGGTCTTTCCGATTCAAGCAAGGGGACAGGAGAAGAGATTGGGAGTATGTCATTCAAGGTGGTGTGAAGGAACGTTCGGTATTTGGGCATTCAGGTGGTGCGGGAGTGGGAGAAGCTGCACAAACCGAATCTGACTTGGTTGGTGGAATAGATTGGTGGAATAGACTTCAGAAAGTGGGATTTGCTCCCGTTGTCACTGGCGGGGTGGGTCGAGATGGTGAAGATGACGGTTCTCCTGAGGTTTTTGTTTCCATTTCAGAGCCTGCCTATTTTTATCCCCAAGGCTTTCTTGAAGAGGGTGAATGCGGTGATTTCTGGGTTTGTGTGGGTGGGTAAAAGCCCCGCAGGTAAAGAAGGTGCTGCTGGAGCGATGTCGGGCGGGGGCGGGGGGTGGGGGGGGGGGGCGGCGGCAGGGGGAGGCAGGAGGAATGAGCAGGTTCTTTGAGGGGGTGGTGAACAGGTGTGGGTGGTGTGCGGGAGGGCCCGCAAATCATGTCCACATGTTTTGGGCATGTCCGAGGCTTAGAGGATTTTGGCAGGGATTTTCCGATGTCATGTCAAAGGTATTGAAGGTGTGGGTGGATTCGAGTCCAGAGGTGGGGATTTTTGGTGTGTTGGAAGACCTGGGAGTCCCGGGGGCGAGAGAGGCTGATGTTTAGGCCTTTGTTTCCCTGGTAGCCCGGAGACGGATCTTATTGGCATGGAGGGACTCGGAACCCCCGAAATCGGGAGTATGGGGTTAGTGAAATGGCCGTGTTTCTCAGGCTTGAGAAGATCAAATTCGCCCTGAGAGAATCGATGCTAGGGTTCGCCTGGAGGTAGCAGCCATTTATTGACTAGGGAAAATTGAGCTGTCAGCAGAGGGCTGTGGTGTAAATGGAAAGAGGGAGGCATGGGGGGTTGGAAGTGTTTTGTTATGCTCTTGACGGAGCATAAGCTGCTTCCTTGATGTGCACTCTGACAAAGGAAGGTTCAGACGTGGAGATAACTTCAACACGTTTATTCAACTATTTACAATTCTCCTACTCGGATTTGACGCTACTGTTAATCCTGATATAGCTACTCAGACTGACTAACCAGTGTGCTACAATCCACGTGGTGGGAGTGATGTTCAATCAACCCTGCGTCTGTACTCACCGAGAGTCTCCACTGGAAAGGGGAAGATTATGGGCGGGATTCTCCGACACCACGCCGGGTCGGAGAATCTCCGGGGGCTGGCGTGAATCCCGCCCCCGCCGGTTGCCGAATTCTCCGGCACCGGATATTCGGCGGGGGTGGGAACCGCGCCGGTTGGCGGGCCCCCCCCCCCCGGCGATTCTCTAGCCGCAATGGGCTGAAGTCCCGCTGCTGGAATCCCTGTCCCGCCGGCGAGAATCAAACCACCTCTCTTACCGGCGGGACAAGGTGGCGCGGGCGGGCTCCGGGGTCCTGGGGGGAGCGCGGGGCGATCTGGCCCCGGGGGGTGCCCCCATGGTGGCCTGGCCTGCGATCGGGGCCCACCAATCCGCGGGCGGGCCTGTGCCGTGGGGGGCACTCTTTTCCTTCCGCCTTCACCGTGGTCTCCATTATGGCGGCGGCGGAAGAGACCCCCTCCACTGTGCATGCGCGGGGATGCCGTGAGCAGCCGCTGGCGCTCCCACGCATGCGCCGCACGGCAAAGTCAGTTTCGCGCCAGCTGGCGGGACACCAAAGGCCTTTCCCGCCAGCTGGCGGGGCGGAAATCAGTCCGGCGCAGGCCTAGCCCCTCAAGGTTAGGGCTCGACCCCTCAAGGTGCGGAGACGTCCGCACCTTTGGGGCGGCGCGATGCCGGACTGATTCGTCCCGTTTTCGGCGCTGGTCGGCGGACATCGCGCTGATTGCGGAGAATCCCGCCCCTGGTGTGCAGTGTCCTTATATATGGGTTGGTGTAATGCCCTCCTGTAGTAGTGTCACCTCTGTGTGTATCGTGACTGCCCATTGGTCGTGTCCTATCTTACTGACCTATTGGTTGACTGTCTGTGTGTCATGCCTCTGGTGTTCCCTCTTGTGACTAGCTAGGTGTAGTGTATGTACATTAACCTTTTGTGTACTTACAGTGATGTATATCACCACAGGATGAGGTGCGAAATAGTAGGAAGCGGGAATTGGGGAATTGTGTATGTAAGCCATGTTGGCTGGGTTTGGTTGTTGGTGTTATTTACATTGTTATTTTTCCTCTTGAAAATTGGCAAAATTAGATATGCCTTAATGAAGATATTAAAAAACCTCTTGGGGATGAGTTTGACAAAGAGTTTATTTCGTGAGACTCTGGCCAGAATTCTCTGTTTGGGAGACTTTGGGCGGGATCTCCGGTCTCCGAAATCGTGTTGGGCGTTCGGCCAGAGAATCCTCGTTTCTGACAAAATCGGGGGAGGAACTGCTTTCACGATGCTCCGCCCCCCCTCCAAAGCAGCATACTCTAGGAGTACGCCGCACGCCGTATCGACGGCCTCAGGACGTTACCTGAGGCCCTCCCCCCGATGCTCGCCCCCTCCAAAACGGCGTACTGCCTGCCGTATCGATGGCCTCAGGGCGTTACCCGAGGCCCCGACCGGCCGAGTTCCCGATGGCGTGGGTCTCTCATGCTATTTTTTGCCGGGAACTTGCCGTGGCGGCTGCGGACTCATCCAGTACCTCCACAGTCGGGGGAGAGCCGATCCGCGGGTAGGGGGGACTTTGGCAGGGGCTGGGGGCACTGTTGTGGGGTGGTCTGGGGGTTGTGAGCCTGGCCAAAGGAGTGGAACTATTTGGCAGGCCGGGTCCATGTTGCACGGTGCGGACACTGCAGGCCGCTGCCGTGCGCATGTGCATCCACGGACCCGGCAATTCTTCGGCCATATCGGCAGCTAGAGCCGGGTGCTCAACGCTGCCTGCCTGCTAGCCCCCCCCCACCAAACGGAGGATCGGTGGCCGTTTTGCGCCGATTTTTCGATCGTCGGACATAGCCTGGAAATCGGAGAATCCAGCCCTTTATGTTCCTGCCGGAGATGGATCACCTCAGATTTGTGCTTGCACTAAAGCAGGAATCCAGTGGCAATTCCCTATCCCTGACCATGTCAATTGATACATGGGAGGGATAGCGAGAGATTCCCTCGCGAATCCCACTATCCGGCCCGCAGTTTGAGTGGGCTGCCCAATAAAGTGGTCCGGCAGTGGGTGCAATGCAATCCTGTCACCCGCCCCCACCACGGGATTTTCTGGGTCACCACCCCCCCCCCCACCCCCCAACAGTGCCAAGTGACCCAACAACACCCTCTACTGACTGCCCTCCAGAGACCCCCATTACAATGACTCAAACCAAAGACCCCTCCATTACAGAGACCTGCACAAGAAACTCCCTATGACAGAGACCCCCACCAGAAACCCCTATAGATCTCCCCCAGAGACCTCCCATTACAGAGATCCTCACCAAGGACCCCCCATTACAAAGACCCCACCAGAGACCCCTGTTATATAGACCCCCCATATAGACCCCCCTCCCAGAAACACCCATTACCGAGATTCCCATCAGAGAGCCCTGTTACATTAACCCCAACATAGACCCCCACCAGAAAAGCCGATTACAGAGACACCCACCTTTAACAATCTATCTAGATCAAAATCCCAACATGTGACTCCCCCCACCACCCATGTCCATGAACAACCATCGCATTCCCATTCACCCACCCAATCCCTTGGGTCTGAAGACCAGGCCGATGGAGCTGGGGATTAGTGAGTTCGAGTGGATGAGAGAGAGAGACTGAGAGGCAGACACACAGGCTTCATTATGCACCACGTTTACTGTGAGAATTAATCTGCAATCGAAGCCTCCTTGATTCAATCTCCAGGAGTTTGTATCCAGCAGTGGCTGAGTTGGATGGTCCACCTGTACAGAAGATAAAAGAGCTGGGTATATAAACAGTGAAGCTGATCGGAGGACGATTCACAGAGTCTGGGCTGAAGGGGCCTGTGTAACAGGCTCAAGAGGGGCTGAATAGGCCTCTGCCTGTTACTGTGTAACAGCCTGGAAAAGGGCTGAAAGGGCCTCTTCATGTTCCTGTGTATCAGGCTCAAGAGGGGCTGAATGGGCCTCCGTCTGTTCCGGTGTTACAGGTTTTAGATGTGGATAAATGGTCCTCCTCCTGTTCCTATGATATGGCGATGCCGGCGTTGGACTGGGGTGAGCATAGTAAGAAGTCTTACAACACCAGGTTAAAGTCCAACAGGTTTGTTTCAATGTCACTAGCTTTCGGAGCGCTGCTCCTTCCTCAGGTGAATGAAGAGGTATGTTCCAGAAACATATATGGACAGATTCAAAGATGCCAGACAATGCTCTGGATCCCATCTCTGGATCTGTAAAGATTTACTCACCTGCTAATGCTCGCATTCCAAGCATTGTCTGGCATCTTTGAATCTGTCTATATATATGTTTCTGGAACATACCTCTTCATTCACCTGAGGAAGGAGCAGCGCTCCGAAAGCTAGTGACATCGAAACAAACCTGTTGGACTTTAACCTGGTGTTGTAAGACTTCTTACTGTCCTGTTCCTATGTAATCGACTCGAGAAGGGCTGAACGAGCCTCCTCCTGTTCCTTTGCAACAGGTTAGAGCGGGGCTGAATGGGCCTCCTCCTGTTCCTGTGTAACAGGTTTGAGAAGGGCTGAATGGGCCTCCTCCTGTTCCTGTGTAACAGGTTTGAGAAGGGCTGAATGAGCCTCCTCCTGTTCCTGTGTAACAGGTTTGAAAGGGGCTGAATGGGCTTCCTCCTGTTTCTGTGGAACAGGTTTGAGAGATGCTGAATGGCCTCCTCCTGTTTCTGTGTGACAGGCTCAAGATGGGATGAATGTGGGTGAGAGAGAGAGTGAGGTTGCCGAAGGGAGGGAGTGAGGGAGGAAGTGTGGCTGAGAGGCTGAGAAAGAAAGCAGAAGAGAAAGTCTTGGAGAGGAGTAGAACAAGGAAGGTAGAGTGAGAACAGGAGTAAACCACTTGATACTGACCAGGGTTTTATTTGTAAATTGATTTACACGGTCTCCGATCAGCACAATCATAATATTCAGCATTATCCCAGTTATCTGTAAGATAAACGCAGAGAGGAAATATGGATCATAGATCATAGAATTTACAGTGCTGAAGGAGGCCATTCGGCCCATCGAGTCTACACCAGCCCCTGAAAGAGCACCATACCTAAACCCACACCTCCACCTTATCCCCGTAACCCAGCAATCCCACCTAGCTTTTGGACTCAATGGGACAATTTAGCGTGGCCAATCCACCTAACCTGCACATCTTTGGACTGTGGGAGGAAACCGGAGCACCCGGAGGAAACCCACGCAGACACAGGGAGAAAGTGCAGGCTCCGCACAGACAGTGACCCAAGCCGGGAATCAAACCTGGGTCCCTGGCGCTGTGAAGCAACACTGCTAACCACTGTGTTACTGGCGAGGAGAGAGAGATGAATAAACACCCGCAATAAACACCCTGAATAATTGCCTATGAATAAACACCCAGGAATAAACACTCAGAATAAATACCTAGAAAAAACACCCCTGAAATAAACTGCCAGAATAAATACTGAGAGTAAACACCAAGGAATAAACACCCAGGAATAAACCCACAGAATAAATCCCCAGATTAAACATCCAGATTAAACACCCAGAATAACCCCCAGAATAACACCACCCAGAATAAACACCCAGCAAAACACCCAGATTACACACCCAGAATAAACCTCCAGGAATTAAACCCCTGAAATAAACACCCACAATAACCACGCAGACTAAATACCCAGAATAAACACCCAGAATAAACACCAAGAATAAACACCCAGAATAAACACCAAGAATAAACACCCACAATAGCCACCCAGACTAAATACCCAGAATAAACACCCAGAATAAACACCGTGAATAAACACCCAGAATAAATCTGCAGAATAAACAAACATGAATAAACAACCATAATAAACACCCAGAATAAACACCCAGGAAAGAAACATCAAGAACATACACCCAGAATAAACACCCAGGAATAAATACCCAGAATAAACACCAAGGAATAAACACCCATAATAAATATAAAAAGTAAACACCCAGGAACCCCCCCCAGAATAAACCCCAGGAATAAACGCCCAAAATAAACACCCAGAATAAACACTCTGGAATGAACACCCTGGAATGGACACCCAGGAATGGACACCCAGAATAAACATCCAAGAATAAACACCCAGGAAGAAACATCCAGGAACGAAAACATACATGCAGAATATACACCCAGGAATAAATACCCAGAATAAACACCAAAAATTAACACCCAGGAATAAACACCCAGAATAAACCCCAGGATAAACACCCAGGAATAAACACCCAGGAATAACCACCCAGGAATGAAACCCAGGTACGAACAGTCAGGAACGAACAACCAGAATAGACACCCAGAAATAAACACCCAGGAATAAACATGGAGAATAAATACCCAGAATAAAAACCCAGAAGAAAGATCCAGCATAAACACCGAGAAGAGAAACCCAGAAGAAACACCCAGAAGATACAGAATAAACACGCAGAATAAACACTCAGAATAGAAACACAGAAGTGTCAACCAGAATAAACACCCAGAATAAACACCCAGAATAAACACCCAGAATAAACTCCCAGAACAAAGAGCCAGAATAAACACCCAGAAGAGAACCCGGGAATAAACACCCAGAATAAACACTCAGAATAAACACCCAGAATAAACACCCAGGATAAACACCCTGGAAAACACGCTAAATAAACACCCAGAATAAACACCCAGAATAAAAACCCAGAATAAACACCCAGAAGAAAGATCCAGAATAAACACCCAGAAGAGAAACCCAGAATAAACACACAGAATAAACAGTCAGAATAAACACCCCGAAAAAACACGCAAAATAAACACCCAGAAGAAAGACCCAGACTAAACACCCAGAATAAACACTCAGAATAAACGCCCAGAAGTGTCTACCAGAATAAACACCCAGAAGAAACACGCAGAAGAAACACTCAGATTTAACACAGAGAATAAACACCCAGAAGAAATACACAGAATAAGCACCCAGAAGAAACATAGAACATAGAACATAGAAAATACAGCACAGAACAGGCCCTTCGGCCCACGATGTTGTGCCGAACCTTTGTCCTAGATTAATCATAGATTATCATTGAATTTACAGTGCAGAAGGATGCCATTTGGCCCTTTGAGTCTGCACCGGCTCTTGGAAAGAGCACCCTACCCAAACTCAACACCTCCACCCAACACCAAGGGCAATTTGGACATTAAGGGCAATTTATCATTGGCCAATTCACCTAACCCGCACATCTTTGGATTGTGGGAGGAAACCGGAGCACCCGGAGGAAACCCACGCAGACACGGGGAGGACGTGCAGACTCCGCACAGACAGTGACCCAAGCCGGAATCGAACCTGGGACCCTGGAGCTGTGAAGCAATTGTGCTATCCACAATGCTACCGTGCTGCCCTTGAGAACAAATAATTCTACACTATATCATTTAACCGTAATCCATGTACCTATCCAATAGCTGCTTGAAGGTCCCTAATGTTTCCGACTCAACTACTTCCACAGGCAGTGCATTCCATGCCCCCACTACTCTCTGGGTAAAGAACCTACCTCTGATATCCCTCCTATATCTTCCACCTTTCACCTTAAATTTATGTCCCCTTGTAATGGTTTGTTCCACCCGGGGAAAAAGTCTCTGACTGTCTACTCTATCTATTCCCCTGATCATCTTATAAACCTCTATCAAGTTGCCCCTCATCCTTCTCCGTTCTAATGAGAAAAGGCCTAGCACCCTCAACCTTTCCTCGTAAGACCTACTCTCCATTCCAGGCAACATCCTGGTAAATCTTCTTTGCACCTTTTCCAAAGCTTCCACATCCTTCCTAAAATGAGGCGACCAGAACTGTACACAGTACTCCAAATGTGGCCTTACCAAAGTTTTGTACAGCTGCATCATCACCTCACGGCTCTTAAATTCAATCCCTCTGTTAATGAACGCGAGCACACCAAAGGCCTTCTTCACAGCTCTATCCACTTGAGTGGCAACTTTCAAAGATGTATGAACATAGACCCCAAGATCTCTCTGCTCCTCCACATTGCCAAGAACTCTACCGTTAACCCTGTATTCCGCATTCATATTTGTCCTTCCAAAATGGACAACCTCACACATTTCAGGGTTAAACTCCATCTGCCACTTCTCAGCCCAGCTCTGCATCCTATCTATGTCTCTTTGCAGCCGACAACAGCCCTCCTTACTATCCACAACTCCACCAATCTTCGTATCGTCTGCAAATTTACTGACCCACCCTTCAACTCCCTCATCCAAGTCACTAATGAAAATCACAAACAGCAGAGGACCCAGAACTGATCCCTGCGGTACGCCACTGGTAACTGGGATCCAGGCTGAATATTTGCCATCCACCACCACTCTCTGACTTCTGTCGGTTAGCCAGTTCATTATCCAACTGGCCAAATTTCCCACTATCCCATGCCTCCTTACTTTCTGCATAAGCCTACCATGGGGAACCTTATCAAATGCCTTACTAAAATCCATGTACACTACATCCACTGCTTTACCTTCATCCACATGCTTGGTCACCTCCTCAAAGAATTCAATAAGATTTGTAAGGCATGACCTACCCCTCACAAATCCATGCTGACTATCCCTAATCAAGCAGTGTCTTTCCAGATGCTCAGAAATCCTATCCTTCAGTACCCTTTCCATTACTTTGCCTACCACCGAAGTAAGACTAACTGGCCTGTAATTCCCAGGGTTATCCCTAGTCCCTTTTTTGAACAGGGGCACGACATTCGCCACTCTCCAATCCCCTGGTACCACCCCTGTTGACAGTGAGGACGAAAAGATCATTGCCAACGGCTCTGCAATTTCATCTCTTGCTTCCCATAGAATCCTTGGATATATCCCGTCAGGCCCGGGTGACTTGTCTATCCTCAAGTTTTTCAAAATGCCCAACACATCTTCCTTCCTAACAAGTATTTCCTCGAGCTTACCAATCTGTTTCACACTGTCCTCTCCAACAATATCGCCCCTCTCATTTGTAAATACAGAAGAAAAGTATTCATTCAAGACCTCTCCTATCTCTTCA
This sequence comes from Scyliorhinus torazame, assembly GCF_047496885.1. Taxonomy (NCBI): domain Eukaryota; kingdom Metazoa; phylum Chordata; class Chondrichthyes; order Carcharhiniformes; family Scyliorhinidae; genus Scyliorhinus; species Scyliorhinus torazame. The sequence continues at coordinate 70,213,669 of NC_092722.1, read as the reverse complement.
GACTCAATACACAATCTCCCGCTACTGTCCTTGATTGGACCTACCCTCGCTCTAGTCATTCTCATATTTCTCACATATGTGTAAAAGGCCTTGGGGTTTTCCTTGATCCTACCCGCCAAAGATTGTTCATGCCCTCTCTTAGCTCTCCTAATCCCTTTCTTCAGTTCCCTCCTGGCTATCTTGTATCCCTCCAATGCCCTGTCTGAACCTTGTTTCCTCAGCCTTACATAAGTCACCTTTTTCCTCTTAACAAGACATTCAACCTCTCTTGTCAACCATGGTTCCCTCACTCGACCATCTCTTCCCTGCCTGACAGGGACATACATATCAAGGACACGTAGCACCTGTTCCTTGAACAAGTTCCACATTTCACTTGTGTCCTTCCCTGCCAGCCTATGTTCCCAACTTATGCACTTCAATTCTTGTCTGACAACATCGTATTTACCCTTCCCCCAATTGTAAACCTTGCCCTGTTGCACGTACCTATCCCTCTCCATTACTAAAGTGAAAGTCACAGAATTGTGGTCACTATCTCCAAAATGCTCCCCCACTAACAAATCTATCACTTGCCCTGGTTCATTACCAAGTACTAAATCCAATATTGCCCCTCCTCTGGTCGGACAATCTACATACTGTGTTAGAAAAGCTTCCTGGACATACTGCACAAACACCACCCCATCCAAACTATTTGATCTAAAGAGTTTCCACTCAATATTTGGGAAGTTAAAGTCGCCCATGACTACTACCCTATGACTTCTGCACCTTTCCAAAATCTGTTTCCCAATCTGTTCCTCCACATCTCTGCTACTATTGGGGGGCCTATAGAAAACTCCTAACAAGATGACTGCTCCTTTCCTATTTCTGACTTCAACCCATACTACCTCAGTAGGCTGATACTCCTCGAACTGCCTTTCTGCAGCTGTTATACTATCTCCAATTGATAATGCCACCCCCCCACCTCTTTTACCACCCTCCCTAATCTTATTGAAACATCTATAACCAGGGACCTCCAACAACCATTTCTGCCCCTCTTCTATCCAAGTTTCCGTGATGGCCACCACATCGTAGTCCCAAGTACCGATCCATGCCTTAAGTTCACCCACCTTATTCCTGATGCTTGTTGCGTTGAAGTATACACACTTCAACCCCTCTCCGTGCCTGCAAGTACTCTCCTTTGTCAGTGTTCCCTTCCCCACTGCCTCATTACACGCTTTGGCGTCCTGAATATCGGCTACCTTAGTTGCTGGACTACAAATCCGGTTCCCATTCCCCTGCCAAATTAGTTTAAACCCTCCCGAAGAGTACTAGAAAACCTCCCTCCCAGGATATTGGTGCCCCTCTGGTTCAGATGCAACCCGTCCTGCTTGTACAGGTCCCACCTTCCCCAGAATGCGCTCCAATTATCCAAATACCTGAAGCCCTCCCTCCTACACCATTCCTGCAGCCACGTGTTCAACTGCACTCTCTCCCTATTCCTAGCCTCGCTATCACGTGGCACCGGCAACAAACCAGAGATGACAACTCTGTCTGTCCTGGCTTTTAACTTCCAGCCTAACTCCCTAAACTTGTTTATTACCTCCACACCCCTTTTCCTACCTATGTCGTTGGTACCAATGTGCACCACGACTTCTGGCTGCTCCCCCTCCCCCTTAAGGATCCTGAAGACACGATCCGAGACATCCCTGGCCCTGGCACCCGGGAGGCAACATACCTTCCGGGAGTCTCGTTCGCGACCACAGAATCTCCTATCTATTCCCCTAACCATTGAATCTCCTACAACTATTGCTTTTCTATTCTCCCCCCTTCCCTTCTGAGCCCCAGAGCCAGACTCAGTGCCAGAGACCTGGCCGCTAGGGCCTTCCCCCGGTTGGTCATCCCCCCCAACAGCATCCAAAACGGTATACTTGTTTTGAAGGGGAACGGCCACGAGGGATCCCTGCACTTTCTGCCTGTTTGTTTTTTCCCCCTGACTGTAACCCAGCTATTCTTGTCCTGTACCTTGGGTGTGGTTACCTCCTTGTAACTCTTCTCAATCACCCCCTCTGCCTCCCGGATGATCCGAAGTTCATCCAGCTTCAGCTCCAGTTCCCTAACACGGTCTTTGAGGAGCTGAAGTTGGGTGCACTTACCGCAGGTATAGTCAGTGGGGACACCGGTGGTATCCCTCACCACCCACATCCTACAGGAGGAGCATGTAACTGGCCGAGCCTCCAACCCCTCTTACCTGACAGAATATAGCTGCCCTGTGGACTAACTAGATCTCCGCCCTCCGACTCTGCTCCCAGTCAGCTACACTTCCTGTAAACTCCTGGCTCTCTTCGTACTCTGCGGAAATGTCGGAAACAAAATGAAAGGAGCACCTTACTCCCTCCTCACCTAACTCCCTCGGTCACCAAACTCTCACTATCGCACTCAAATGCACCAAATTCAGCACTCCCTCGGTCACCAAACTCTCACTATCGCACTCAAATGCACCAAATTCAGCACTCCCTCGGTCACCAAACTCTCACTATCGCACTCAAATGCACCAAATTCAGCACTCAGTGCAAACACCCAGCATAAACGCTCAGAATTAACACCCAGAAGAAATACTCAGAAGAAACACCAGGAATAAACGCCAGAATAAACACCCAGAATAAACACCCAGCAGAAAGATCCAGAATAAACACCCAGAAGAGAAACACGGAATAAACACCCAGAATAAACACCCAAAAGAAAGATACAGAATAAACACTCAGAATAAACACTCATAAGTGTCTCCCAGAATAAACACCCAGAATAAACACGCAAAATAAACACCCAGAATAAACACGCAAAATAAACACCCAGAAGAAAAACCCAGAAGAAACACCCAGAATCCTCAGAATAAACACCCTGAACAAACACTCAGAATAAACACCCAGAAGAAACACTCAGAATAAACACCCAGAACAAACACTCATAATGAACACCAAGGAGAAACACCCAGAAAAACACAGAATGAACACGCAGTAGAAACATCCAGAATAAACAACCAGAAGAAAGATCCAGAATAAACACCCAGAAGAGAAACACAGAAGAAACACCCAGAAGATATAGAATAAACACGCAGAAAAAACACTCAGAATAAACACCCAGAAGTGTCAACCAGAATAAACACCCAGAATAAATGCCTAGAATAAACACCCATAATAAATACCCAGAAGAACCCCCCAGAAGAAACACTCAGATTTAACACCCAGAATAAACACCCAGAATAAACACTCAGAATAAACACCCAGAACAAAGATCCAGAATAAACACCCTGGAAAACACGCAAAATAAACACCCAGAAGAAGCACCCAGAATAAACACCCAGAATAAAAACACAGAATAAACACACAGAAGAAGCACCCAGAAGAAACATCCAGCATAAACGCTCAGAATTAACACCCAGGCGAAAGACCCAGAAGAAACACCAAGAATAAACACCAGAATAAACACCCAGAATAAACACCCAGCAGAAAGATCCAGAATAAACACCCAGAAGAACCACCCAGAAGAAACACTCAGACTTAACACCCAGAATAAACACCCAGGTTAAACACCCAGAATAAATACCCAGAATAAGCACCCAGAAGAAACACCCAGCGTAAACGCACAGATTTAACATCCAGAAGAAATACCCAGAAGAAACACCAAGAATAATCACTCAGAATAAACATCCAGAATAAACACCCAGAACAAAGATCAAGAATAAACACCCAGAAGAGAAACCCAGAATAAACACTCAGAATAATCACTCAGAATAAACACCCAGAATAAACACCCAGAAGAACGATCCAGAATAAACACACAGAAGAGAAACCCAGAAGAAAACCCCAGAAGATACAGAATAAACACTCAGAATAAACACTCAGAATAAACACCCAGAAGTGTCAACCAGAATAAACACCCAGAATAAACACCCAGAAGAAACACCCAGCATAAACGCACAGAATTAACATCCAGAATAAACACCCAGAATAAGCACCCAGAAGAACCACCCATAAGAAACACCCAGATTTAACACCCAGAATAAACACCCAGAATAAATACCCAGAATAAGCACCCAGAAGAAACACCCAGCATAAACGCACAGAATTAACATCCAGAAGAAATACCCAGAAGAAACACCAAGAATAAACACCCAGAATAAACACCCAGAATAAAAACTCAGAATAAACACCCAGAACAAAGATCCAGAATAAACACCCAGAAGAGAAACCCAGAATAAACACTCAGAATAAACACCCATAATAAACACCCAGAATAAACACCCTGGAAAGCACGCAAAATAAACACCCAGTAGAAACACCCAGAAGAAGATCCAGAATATACACAGAAAGAGAAACACAGAAGAAACACCCAGAATCCTCAGAATAAACACACTGAACAAACACTCAGAATAAACACCCAGAAGAAACACTCAGAATAAACACCCAGAACAAACACTCATAATGAACACCAAGGAGAAACACTCAGAAAAAACATCCAGAATAAACACCCAGAAGAAAGATCCAGAATAAACACCCAGAAGAGATACACAGAAGAAACACCCAGAAGATATAGAATAAACACGCAGAAAAAACACTCAGAATAAACACCCAGAAGTGTCAACCAGAATAAACACCCATAATAAACACCCAGAATAAACACCCAGAATAAACGCCTAGAACAAACACCCATAATAAATACCCAGAAGAACCACCCAGAAGAAACATTCAGATTTAACACCCAGAATAAACACCCAGAATAAACACTCAGAATAAACACCCAGAACAAAGATCCAGAATAAACAAACTGGAAAACACGCAAAATAAACACCCAGAATTAACACCCAGAATAAAAACACAGAATAAATACACATAAGAAATGCCCAGAATAAGCACCCAGAAGAAACACCCAGCATAAACGCTCAGAATTAACACCCAGAAGAAATACCCAGAAGAAATACCAAGAATAAACACCAGAATAAACACCCAGAATACACACCCAGAATAAACACCCAGCAGAAAGATCCAGAATAAACACCCAGAAGAACCACCCAGAAGAAACACTCAGACTTAACACCCAGAATAAACACCCAGGTTAAACACCCAGAATAAATACCCAGAATAAGCACCCAGAAGAAACACCCAGCATAAACGCACAGAATTAAGATCCAGAAGAAATACCCAGAAGAAACACCAAGAATAATCACCCAGAATAAACATCCAGAATAAACACCCGGAACAAAGATCAAGAATAAACACCCAGAAGAGAAACCCAGAATAAACACCCAGAATAATCACTCAGAATAAACACCCAGAATAAACACCCAGAAGAAAGATCCAGAAGAGAAACCCAGAAGAAACACCCAGAAGATACAGAATAAACACGCAGAATAAACACTCAGAATAAACACCCAGAAGTGTCAACCAGAATAAACACCCAGAATAAACACCCAGAAGAAACACCCAGAAGAAACACCAAGAATAAACACCCAGAATAAACACCCATAATAAACACCCATAATAAACACCCAGAATAAAAACTCAGAATAAACACCCAGAACAAAGATCCAGAATAAACACCCAGAAGAGAAACCCAGAATAAACACTCAGAATAAACACCCATAATAAACACCCATAATAAACACCCAGAATAAACACCCAGAATAAACACGCAAAATAAACACCCAGTAGAAACACACAGAAGAAACACCCAGAAGAAGATCCAGAATATACACCCAGAAGAGAAACACAGAAGAAACACCCAGAATCCTCAGAATAAACACCCTGAACAAACACTCAGAATAAACACCCAGAAGAAACACTCAGAATAAACACCCAGAACAAACACTCATAATGAACACCAAGGAGGAACATTCAGAAAAACACAAAATGAACACGCAGTAGAAACACCCAGAATAAACATCCAGAATAAACACCCAGAAGAAAGATCCAGAATAAACACCCAGAAGGGATACACAGAAGAAACACCCAGAAGATATAGAATAAACACGCAGAAAAAACACTCAGAATAAACACCCAGAAGTGTCAACCAGAATAAACACCCATAATAAACACCCATAATAAACACCCAGAATAAACGCCTAGAACAAACACCCATAATAAATACCCAGAAGAACCACCCAGAAGAAACATTCAGATTTAACACCCAGAATAAACACCCAGAATAAACGCTCAGAATAAACACCCAGAACAAAGATCCAGAATAAACACCCTGGAAAACACGCAAAATAAACACCCAGAATAAACACCCAGAATAAAAACACAGAATAAACACACATAAGAAATACCCAGAATAAGCACCCAGAAGAAACACCCAGCATAAACGCTCAGAATTAACACCCAGAAGAAATACCCAGAAGAAACACCAAGAATAAACACCCAGAATAAACACCCAGAATAAACACTCAGAATAAACACCAAGAACAAAGATCCAGAATAAACACTCAGAAGAGAAACCCGGAATAAACACCCAGTAGAAACACTCAGAATAAACACCCAGAAGAAACACCTTGAATAAATACCCAGAAGCAAGATACAGAATAAACACCCAGAAGAGAAACCCAGAATCAACACCCAGAATAAACACCCAGAAGAAAGATACAGAATAAACACCCATAATAAATACCCATAATAAAGACCCAGAAGAACGATCCAGAATAAACGCCCAGAAGAGAAATCCAGAATAAACACAAAGAATAAACACTCAGAATAAACACCCCGAAAAACATGCAAAATAAACACCCAGAAGAAACACCCAGCAGAAAGATCCAGAATAAACACCCAGAAGAACCACCCAGAAGAAACACCCAGGTTAAAAACCCAGAATAAGCACCCAGAAGAAACACCCAGCATAAACGCACAGAATTAACATCCAGAAGAAATACCCAGAAGAAACACCAAGAATAATCACCCAGAATAAACATCCAGAATAAACACCCAGAACAAAGATCAAGAATAAACACCCAGAAGAGAAACCCAGAAGAAACACCCAGAATAATCACTCAGAATAAACACCCAGAATAAACACCCAGAATAAACACCCAGAAGAAAGATCCAGAAGAGAAACCCAGAAGAAACACCCAGAAGATACAGAATAAACACGCAGAATAAACACTCAGAATAAACACCCAGAAGTGTCAACCAGAATAAACACCCAGAATAAACACCCAGAAGAAGCACCCAGAAGAAACACCCAGCATAAACGCACAGAATTAACATCCAGAATAAACACCCAGAATAAGCACCCAGAAGAACCACCCATAAGAAACACTCAGATTTAACACCCAGAATAAACACCCAGAATAAATACCCAGAATAAATACCCAGAATAAGCACCCAGAAGAAACACCCAGCATAAACGCACAGAATTAACATCCAGAAGAAATACCCAGAAGAAACACCAAGAATAAACACCCAGAAGAGAAACCGAGAATAAACACTCAGAATAAACACCCATAATAAACACCCAGAATAAACACCCAGAAGAAACACCCAGAAGAAACACCCAGAATAAACACCCAGAAGAAGATCCAGAATAAACACCCAGAAGAGAAACACAGAAGAAACACCCAGAAGATACAGAATAAACACGCAGAATAAACACTCAGAATAAACACCCATGAGGGGCAACCAGAATAAACACCCAGAAGAAACACCCAGAAGAAACGCACAGAATTAACATCCAGAATAAACACCCAGAATAAGCACCCAGAAGAATCACCCATAAGAAACACTCAGATTTAACACCCAGAATAAACACCCAGAATAAATACCCAGAATAAGCACCCAGAAGAAACACCCAGCAAAAACGCACAGAATTAACATCCAGAAGAAATACCCAGAAGAAACACCAAGAATAAACACTCAGAATAAACACCCAGAATAAACACCCTGGAAAACACGCAAAATAAACACCCAGAAGAAACGCCCAGAAGAAACACCCAGAGGAGACACCCAGTATAAACACCCAGAAGAAGATCCAGAATATACACCCAGAAGAGAAACACAGAAGAAACACCAAGAAAATACAGAATAAACACTCAGAATAAACACCCAGAAGTGTCAACCAGAATAAACACCCAGAATAAACCCCAGAATAAACGCCTAGAATAAACACCCAGAATAAAACACTCAGAATAAACACCCAGAAGAGAACCCCGGAATAAACCCCCAGAATAAACGCCTAGAATAAAAACCCAGAATAAACGCGCAAAATAAAAACCCAGAATAAATACCCAGAATAAACACACTTGAAACCACGCAAAATAAACACCTAGAATAAACACCCAGAATAAACACCCAGAACAAAGATCCAGAATAAACACCCAGAAGTGAACCCCGGAATAAACACCCAGAATAAACACTCAGAATAAACACCCAGAATAAACACCCAGAATAAACACACTGGAAAACACGCAAAACAAACACCCAGAAGAAACACCCAGAAGAAACACCCAGAATAAACACACAGAAGAAAGATCCAGAATAAACATCCAGAAGAGAAACCCAGAATGAACACACAGAATAAACACTCAGAATAAACACCCAGAATAAACACCCAGAATAAACACTCAGAATAATCACCCAGAAGTGTCTACCAGAATAAACACCCAGAAGAAACACGAAGAAACACTCAGATTTAACACACAGAATAAACACACAGAATAAACACCCAGAAGAAAAACCCAGAATAAGCACCCAGAAGAAACACCCAGCATAAACGCTCATAATTAACACCGAGAAGAAATACCCAGAAGAAACTTCACCAAGAATAAACACCAGAATAAACACCCAGAATAAACACCCAGAATAAACACCCAGAATAAACACCCAGCAGAAAGATCCAGAATAAACACACAGAATAAAAGCTCAGAATAAACACCCAGACTAAACACCCCGAAAACACACAAAATAAACACCCAGAAGAAAAACCAAGAATAAACACCCAGAAGAAAGATACTGAATAAACACCCAGAAGGGAAACCCAGAATCAACACCCAGAAGAAATACCCGGAATAAGCACCCAGAAGAAACACCCAGCATAAACGCCCAGAATTAAACTCCAGAAGAACTACCCAGAAGAAACACCAAGAATAAACACCGAGAATAAACACCCAGAATAAACACCCAGTATAAAGATCCAGAATAAACATGCAGAAGAGAAACCCGGAACAAACACACAGAATAAACACCCAAAAGAAAGATACAGAATAAACACTCAGAATAAACACCCAGAAGTGTCTCCCAGAATAAACACCCAGAATAAACACGCAAAATAAACAACCAGAAGAAACACACAGAATCCTCAGAATAAACACCCAGAACAAACACTCGGAATAAACACCCAGAAGAAACACTCTGAAGAAACATCAAGAATAAACACCCAGATTTGACACCCAGAATGAACACCCAGAAGAAATACCCAGAATCAGCACCCAGAAGAAACACCCAGCATAAACGCTCAGAATTAACACCCAGAAGAAATACCCAGAAGAAACACCAAGAATAAACACCCGAATAAACACCCAGAATAAACAGTCAGAATAAACACCCAGAACAAAGATCCAGAATAAACACCCAGAAGAGAAACCCAGAATTAACACACAGAATAAACACTCAGAATAAACACCCAGAATAAACACCCAGAAGAAACACTCAGATTTAACACCCAGAATGAACACCCAGAAGAAATACCCAGAATCAGCACCCAGAACACCCAGCATAAACACTCAGAATTAACACCCAGAAGAAACACCCAGAAGAAACACCCAGCAGAAAGATCCAGAATAAACACCCAGAAGAGAAACCCGGAATAAACACACAGAATAAATACGCAGAATAAACACCCCGGAAAAAACACGCAAAATAAATACCCGGAAGAAACACCCGAAGAAACACCCAGAATAAACGCCCAGAAGAAAGATCCAGAATAAACACCCAGAAGAGAAATCCAGAACAAACACACAGAATGAACACTCAGAATAAACACCCTGAAAAACACACAAAATTAACACCCAGAACAAACACCCAGAACAAATACCCAGAATAAATACCCAGAATAAGCACCCAGAAGGAATACCCAGCATAAACGTTCAGAATTAACTTCCAGAAGAAACACCCAAATAAACACCCATAATAAACATCCAGAATAAACAACCAGAATAAACACCCAGAAGAAAGTTCCAGAATAAACACCCAGAAGAGAAACACAGAATAAACACACAGAATAAACATTCAGAATAAACACCCAGAATAAACACCCAGAAGAAACACTCAGATTTAACACCCAGAATGAACACCCAGAAGAAATACCCAGAATCAGCACCCAGAACACCCAGCATAAACGCTCAAAATTAACACCCAGAAGAAACACCCAGCAGAAAGATCCAGAATAAACACCCAGAAGAGAAACCCGGAATAAACACACAGAATAAATACCCAGAATAAACACCCCGGAAAAAACACGCAAAATAAATACCCGGAAGAAACACGCGAAGAAACACCCAGAATAAACACCCAGACTAAACACCCAGAAGAAAGATCCAGAATAAACACCCAGAAGAGAAATCCAGAACAAACACACAGAATGAACACTCAGAATAAACACCCTGAAAAACACACAAAATTAACACCCAGAACAAACACCCAGAACAAATACCCAGAATAAATACCCAGAATAAGCACCCAGAAGGAATACCCAGCATAAACGTTCAGAATTAACTTCCAGAAGAAACACCCAAATAAACACCCATAATAAACATCCAGAATAAACAACCAGAATAAACACCCAGAAGAAAGTTCCAGAATAAACACCCAGAAGAGAAACACAGAATAAACACACAGAATAAACATTCAGAATAAACACCCAGAATAAACACCCAGAAGAAACACTCAGATTTAACACCCAGAATGAACACCCAGAAGAAATACCCAGAATCAGCACCCAGAACACCCAGCATAAACGCTCAGAATTAACACCCAGAAGAAACACCCAGCAGAAAGATCCAGAATAAACACCCAGAAGAGAAACCCGGAATAAACACACAGAATAAATACCCAGAATAAACACCCCGGAAAAAACACGCAAAATAAATACCCGGCAGAAACACGCGAAGAAACACCCAGAATAAACACCCAGACTAAACACCCAGAAGAAAGATCCAGAATAAACACCCAGAAGAGAAATCCAGAACAAACACACAGAATGAACACTCAGAATAAACACCCTGAAAAACACACAAAATTAACACCCAGAACAAACACCCAGAACAAATACCCAGAATAAATACCCAGAATAAGCACCCAGAAGGAACACCCAGCAAAAACCTTCAGAATTAACTTCCAGAAGAAACACCAGAAGAAACACCCAGAATAAACATCCAGAATAAACACCCAGAAGAAAGTTCCAGAATAAACACCCAGAAGAGAAACACAGAATAAACACACAGAATAAACATTCAGAATAAACACCCAGAATAAACATCCAGAATAAACACCCAGAAGAAAGTTCCAGAATAAACACCCAGAAGAGAAACACAGAATAAGCACCCAGAACAAACACTCAGAATAAACACCCAGAAGTGTCTACCAGAAGAAACACCCAGAAGAAACACTCAGATTTAACACCCAGAATTAACACCCATAAGAAATACCCCGAATAAGCACCCAGAAGAAACACCCAACATAAACGCTCAGAATTAACATCCAGAAGAAATACTCAGAAGAAACACCAAGAATAAACACCCAGAATAAATACCCAGTAGAAAGATCCAGAATAAACACCCAGAAGAGAAACCCGGAATAAACACCCAGAATAAAAACTCAGAATAAACACCCAGACTAAACACCCCGAAAACACACAAAATAAACACCCAGAAGAAAAACCAAGAATAAACACCCAGAAGAAAGATACTGAATAAACACCCAGAAGGGAAACCCAGAATCAACAACCAGAAGAAACACCCAGAATAAATTCCCACAAGAAACGCCCAGAAGAAACACCGAGAAGAAACACCCAGAATAAACACCCAGAAGAAAGATACAAAATAAACACCCAGAAGGGAAACCCAGAATCAACAACCAGAAGAAACACCCAGAATAAATTCCCACAAGAAACGCCCAGAAGAAACACCGAGAAGAAACACCCAGAATAAACACCCAGAAGAAAGATACAAAATAAACACCCAGAAGAGAAACCCAGAATAAACACCCTGAATAAACACTCAGAATAAACACCCAAACTAACGATACAGAATAAACACCCTGAATAAACACCCTGAAGTGGCTCGCAGAATAAACACCCAGAAGAAACACCTAGTATAAACACCCAGAATAAATACCCACAAGAAACACCAAGAAGAAACACCCAGAAGAGTCTCCCAGGATTAACGCCCAGAAGAAATACACAAAATAAACACCCAGACTGTATGCCCAGAATAAACACAAAGATTAAGCACCCAGAATAAACAACCAGAATATACACTCAGGAACAAACATCCAGGACTAAACACCAGAATTAAACCTAGAATTAAACACCAGAATAAATATTGAGGAACAAACACCCAGAAAAAACAACCTGAATCAACACCCAGAATAAACACTCAGAATAAACTCCCAGAAGAAACACCCAGAATAAACAACCAGAATATGCGCTCAGGATTAAACGCCCAGGACTAAAGTCCAGAATGAACACGCAGAAGAAATGCCCAGAATAAGCCCCAGGAATAAACCCCCAGGAATAAACACCCAGAATAGACACCCAGAATAAACAACCAGCAAATACACTCAGGAACACACATCCAGGACTAAACACCAGAATGAAACCTAGAATTAACCCCCAGAATAAATACCCAGGGAAAAACACCCAGAAAAAACACCCTGAATCAGCACCCAGAATAAACACTCAGAATAAACACCTTCAAGAAACATCCAGAAGAAACACCCAGAATGAACACCCAGAAGAAACACCCAGACGAAACACTCATGATAAACACCCAGACTAAACACCCAGCATAAACACCCAAAATAAACAAGCAGAATAAACACACAGAATTAACATGCAGAATAAACACTCAGAAGAAACCCCCAGTATAAACCCCCAGAATGAACACCCAGAATAAACACCCAGAATAAATACCCTGAATAAATACTGCAAATAAAACACCTAGGATAAACACCCAGAACAACCACCTACAATAAACAACCAGAATATACGCCCCGGAATATACGGCCATAAGAACATAAGAACTAGGAACAGGAGTAGGCCATCTGGCCCCTCGAGCCTGCTCCGCCATTTAATGAGATCATGGCTGATCTTTGTGGACTCAGCTCCACTCTCCGGCCCGTACACCATACCCCGAATCCCATTCTTTAGAAAGGCATCTATCTTGTTCTTAAAAACGTTTAAAGAAGGAGCCTCAACTGCTTCACTGGGCAAGGAATTCCAGAGATTCACAACCCTTTGGGTGAAGAAGTTCCTCCTACACTCCGTCCTAAATCTACCTCCCCTTATTTTGAGGCTATGCCTCAAAAAGTGGAAACAACCTGCCCGCATCTATCCTATCTATTCCCTTCATAATTTTATATGTTTCAATAAGATCCCCCCGCATCCTTCTAAACTCCAATGAGTACAGTCCCAGTCTACTCAACCTCTCGTCATAATCCAATCCCCTCAACTCTGGGATCCACACAAAAAACACAAAAATTAACACCCAGAATAAACACTCGGAATAAACACCAGGAAAAAAAATCCAGATTAAACACCCAGAAGAAACAGCCAGAAGAAACACTCAGAATAAACACCCAGAATAAAAACCCAGAATAAACCCACATGAATAAACACCCAGGAATAAACACCCACAATAAACACCCAGAATAAACAACCAGAACATACACCCAGTAACAAACACCCAGGACTAAATACCAGAATGAAACCAAGAATAAATCCCCAGAATAAATTCCCAGGAAAAAACACCAAGAATAAACACCAGAATTAACACCCAGAATAAATACCCTGAATAAATACCACAAATAAAACACCGAGGATTCAAACCCAGAATAAACACCCAGGAATAAACAGCCATAATAATCACCTAGAAAAAACTACCAGAATATACGCCCAGGAATATACAGCCAGGCGATACACCAGAATTAACAGCCAGAATAAACCCGCAGAATAATTATCTAGGAAAAAACACCCAGACTAAATGCCCAGAATAAACACCCAGAAGAACACCAGGATAAAAACCCAGTTTAAACACCCAGAAGAAACACTCAGAATAAACACCCAGAATAAACACCCAGAATAAACACCCAGAAGAAACACGCAAAATAAACACCCAGAAGAAACACCTGGAAGAAACTTCCAGAAGAAACACCCAGAAGAAACACCGAGAAGAAACTTCCTGAAGAAACACCCTGAATGAACACTCAGAACAAACACCCAGAACAAACACGCAGAATAAACACCCAGAACAAACACTCATAATGAACACCCAGGAGGAACACCAAGAAAAACACAAAATGAACACGCAGTAGAAACACCCAGAATAAACACCCAGAATAAACACCCAGAAGAGTCTCCCAAGACAATCAGAATAAACATCCAGAAGAAACACACAGACCACTCAGAATAAACACCCAGAATAAACACCCAGAACAAACACTCAGAAGAAACACCCAGTAAAACACCCAGAGGAAACACCCAAAATAAACACCCAGAATGAAAACCCAGAATAAACACCCAGAAGAGTCTCCCAGGATAAACAGAATCTACACCCAGAAGAAACATGCAAAGTAAACACCCATAATAAACACCCAGAACAAACACTTGTAATAAACACCCAGAAGAAACGCCCAGTAGGAGCATCGAGAATAAACACTCAGAATAAACACTCAGAATAAACACCCAGAATAAACACCCAGAATAAACACGCAAAATAAACACCCAGAAGAAACACCGAGAAGAAACATCCTGAAGAAACACCCAGAATGAACACTCAGAACACTCAGAATAAACACCCAGAACAAACACGCAGAATAAACACCCAGAACAAACACTCATAATGAACACCCAGGAGGAACACCCAGAAAAACACAGAATGAACATGCAGTAGAAACACCCAGAAGAAACACCCAGAATAAACACCCAGAAGAGTCTCCCAAGACAATCAGAATAAACATCCAGAAGAAACACACAGACCACTCAGAATAAACACCCAGAATAAACACCCAGAACAAACACTCAGAAGAAACACTCAGTAAAACACCCAGAATAAACACCCAAAATAAACACCCAGAATGAAAACCCAGAATAAACACCCAGAAGAGTCTCCCAGGATAAACAGAATCTACACCCAGAAGAAACATGCAAAGTAAACACCCATAATAAACACCCAGAACAAACACTTGTAATAAACACCCAGAAGAAACGCCCAGTAGGAGCATCGAGAATAAACTCCCTGAATAAACACTCAGAATAAACACCCAGAAGAAACACTCTTAATAAACACTCAGCAGAAACACCCTGAATAAACATCCAGAATAAGCTCTCAGAATAAACACACAGAACAAACACTCAGAAGAAACACACAGAACAAACACTCAGAATAAACACCTTGAAGAAACACCCAAAACCCAGAAGAAACACTCATAATAAACACCCAGAAGAAACACCCAATAGAAACACCGAGAATAAACACCATGAATAAACACCCAGAAGAGAAACCCAGAAGAAACACCCAGAAGAAACACCGAGAAGAAACTTCCTGAAGAAACACCCAGAATGAACACTCAGAACACTCAGAATAAACACCCAGAACAAACACTCAGAATAAATACCCAGAACAAACACTCATAATGAACACCCAGGAGAAACACCCAGAAAAACACAGAATGAACACGCAGTAGAAACACCCAGAATAAACACCCAGAATAAACACCCAGAAGAATCTCCCAAGACAATCAGAATAAACATCCAGAAGAAACACCCAGAATAAACACCCATACCACTCAGAATAAACACCCAGAATAAACACCCAGAACAAACACTCAGAATAAACGCCCAGTAAAAACACCCAGAATAAACACCCAAAATAAACACCCAGAAGAGTCTCCCAGGATAAACAGAATCTACACCCAGAAGAAACATGCAAAATAAACACCCATAATAAACACCCAGAACAAACACTTGTAATAAACACCCAGAAGAAACGCCAAGTAGAAGCATCGAGAATAAACACCATGAATAAACACTCAGAATAAACACCCAGAAGAAACACTCTTAATAAACACCCAGCAGAAACCCCCTGAATAAACATCCAGAATAAGATCTCAGAATAAACACACAGAACAAACACTCACAATAAACACACAGAAGAAACACTCAGAATAAACACCCAAAACCCAGAAGAAACACTCATAAGAAACACCCAGAAGAAACACCCAATAGAAACACCAAGAATAAACACCATGAATGAACACCCAGAATAACACCCAGAAGAAAGATCCAGAATAATCACCCAGAAGAAACACCCAGAATAAACAGCCAAGAGAAAGATCCAGAATAAACACCCAGAAGAGAAATCCAGAATAAACACACAGAATAAACACCCCAAAAACATACACAAAATAAACACCCAGAAGAGAAATCCAGAATAAACACACAGAATAAACACCCAAAATAAACACCCAGAATGAAAACCCAGAAGAAACATCCAGAAGAGTCTCCCAGGACAAACAGAATCTACACCCAGAAGAAACATGCAAAATAAACACCCATAATAAACACCCAGAACAAACACTCATAATAAACACCCAGAAGAAACGCCCAGTAGAAACACCGAGAATAAACACCATGAATAAACAGTCAGAATAAACACCCAGAAGAAACACTCTTAATAAACACCCAGCAGGAACACCCTGAATAAACACCCAGAATAAGCTCTCAGAATAAACACACAGCATAAACACACAGAATAAACACACAGAACAAACACTCAGAATAAACACCCAAAACCCAGAAGAAACACTCATAATACCCAGAAGAAACACCCAATAGAAACACCGAGAATAAACACCATGAATAAACACCCAGAAGAGAAACCCAGACAAAACATCCAGAAGAAACACCTAGAATAAACACCCAGAATAACACCCAGAAGAAAGATCCAGAATAAACACCCAGAAGAGAAACCCAGAATCACCAACCAGAATAAACACCCAGAAGAAAGATACAGAATAAACACACAGAATATACACCCAGAATAAACAGCCAGAAGAAAGATCAAGAATAAACACCCAGAAGAGAAATCCAGAATGAACACACAGAATAAACACCCCGAAAAAACACACAAAATAAACACCCAGAAGAAACACCCAGAGGAAACACCCAGAATAAATACCCACAAGAAACACCCAGAAGAAACACCTAGAAGAAACACCCAGAAGAAACACCCAGAAGAAAGATACAGAATAAACACGCACAAGAGAAACCCAGAATAAACACCCAAAAGAAAGATACAGAATAAACACCCTGAATAAACACTCAGAATAAACACCAAGAGCTCTCCCAGAATAAACAACCAGAATATGCGCTCAGGATTAAACGCCCAGGACTAAAGTCCAGAATAGGCAACCAGAATAAACAACCAGCAAATACACTCAGGAACATACATCCAGGACTAAACACCAGAATGAAACCTAGAATTAACCCCCAGAATAAATACCCAGAGAAAAACGCCCAGAAAAAACACCCTGAATCAACACCCAGAATAAACACTCAGAATAAACACCCACAAGAAACATCCAGAAGAAACACCCAGAATGAACACCCAGAAGAAACACCCAGATGAAACAATCATGATAAACACACAGACTTAAACACCCAGCATAAACACCCAGAATAAACAAGCAGAATAAACACCCAGAATTAACATGCAGAATAAACACTCAGAAGAAACACCCAGAATAAACCCCCAGAATGAACACCCAGAATAAACACCCAGAATAAACACCCAGAATAAATACCCTGAATAAATACCGCAAATAAAATACCTAGGATAAACACCCAGAATAATCACCTACATTAAACAACCATAATATACGCCCAGGAATATACGGCCAGGCTAAACACAAAAATTAACAGCCAGAATAAACCCCCAGTATAAATACACAGGAAAAAACACGCAGACTAAATGCCCAGAATAAACACCCAGAAACAACAACCTGAATCAACACCCAGAATAAACACTCAGAATAAACATTCAGAATAAACACCCAGAAGAAACACTCATGATAAACACCCAGAAGAAACACCCAGAAAAAACAACCAGAATATGCACTGAGGATTAAACGCCCAGGACTAAAGTCCAGAATGAACACGCAGAAGAAATGCCCAGAATAAACCCCCAGGAATAAACCCCCAGGAATAAACTCCCAGAATAGACAACCAGAATAAACAACCAGCAAATACACTCAGGAACATACATCCAGGACTAATCACCAGAATGAAAGCTAGAATTAACCCCCAGAATAAATACCCAGAGAAAAACGCCCAGAAAGAACACCCTGAATCAACACCCAGAATAAACACTCAGAATAAATACCCACAACAAACATCCAGAAGAAACACCCAGAAGAAACACCCAGACGAAACACTCATGATAAACACCCAGACTAAACACCCAGCATAAATACCCAGAATAAACAACCAGAATAAACACCCAGAATTAACATGCAGAATGAACACTCAGAAGAAACACCCAGAATAAACCCCCAGAATGAACACCCAGAATAAACACCCAGAATCAACACCCAGAATAAATACCCTGAATAAATACCGCAAATAAAATACCTAGGATAAACACCCAGAATAATCACCTACAATAAACAACCAGAATATACACCCAGGAATATGTGGCCAGGCTAAACACAAAAATTAACAGCCAGAATAAACCCCCAGTATAAATACACAGGAAAAAAAACACAGACTAAATGCCCAGAATAAACACCCAGACTAAATGCCCAGAATAAACACCCAGAAGAACACCAGGATAAAACCCCAGATTAAACACCTAGAAAAAACACTCAGAATAAACACCCAGAATAAACACTCAGACTAAACATCCAGAATAAACACCCAGACGAAAGACGCAAAATAAACACCCAGAAGAAACTTCCAGAAGAAACACCCAGAATTAACACCCAGAATACTCAGAATAAACACCCAGAACAAACACTCAGAATAAACACCCAGAAGAAACACCTAGAACAAACACTCAGAATAAACACCCAGAACAAACACTCATAATGAACACCCAGGAGAAACACCAGAAAAACACAGAATGAACACGCAGTAGAAACAACCCAGAATAAACACCCAGAACAAACACTCAGAAGAAACATCCAGCAGAAACACCCAGAAGAAACACCCAAAATAAACACCCAGAAGAAAAACCCAGAATAAACACCCAGAAGAGTCTCCCAGGACAAACAGAATCTACACCCAGAAGAAACATGCAAAATAAACACCCAGAACAAACACTTATAATAAACACCCAACAGAAACACCCCGAATAAACACCCAGAATCAGCTCCCAGAATAAACACACAGAAAAAACACACAGAACAAACACTCAGAATAAACACCCAGAATAAACACCCAAAGCCCAGAAGAAACACTCATAATAAACACCCAGACGAAACACCCAGAAGAAACACCAAGAATAAACACCCAGAATAAACATCCAGATTAAACGCCCAGAACAAACACCCAGAAGAAAGATCCAGAATAAACACGCAGAAGAGAAACCCAGAATAAACACACAGAATAAACACTCAGAATAAACACTCAGAATAAACACTCAGAATAAACACCCAGAAGAAACACCCAGAATAAACAACCAGAATATGCGCTCAGGATTAAATGCCCAGGACTAAAGTCCAGAATGAACACGCAGAAGAAATGCCCAGAATAAACCCCCAGGAATAAACCCCCAGGAATATACACCCGGAATAGACACCCAGAATAAACAACCAGCAAATACACTCAGGAACATACATCCAGGACTAAACACCAGAATGAAACCTAGAATTAACCCCCAGAATAAATACCCAGGGAAAAACGCCCAGACAAAACACCCTAAATCAACACCCAGAATAAACACTCAGAATAAACACCCACAAGAAACATCCAGAAGAAACATCCAGAAGAAACACTCCTGATAAACACCCAGAAAAAAATCTCATGATAAACACCCAGAATAAACACCCACAATAAACAGCCAGAATTAACACGCAGAATAAACACTCAGAAGAAACACCCAGAATGAACACCCAGAAGAAACACCCAGAATAAACACTCAGAATAAACACCCAGAAGAAAAACCCAGAAGAAACACCCAGACGAAACACCCAGACGAAACACCCAGACTAAACATCCAGCATAAATACCCAGAAAACAACCACAATAAACCCCCAGAAGAAACACACAGAATAAACACCCAGAAGAAACACACAGAATAAACACCCAGAAGAAACACCCAGAATCAACACCCAGAATCAACACCCAGAATAAACACCCAGAAAAAAACCACCCAGAATAAACACACAGAATAAACACCCAGAATAAACACTCAGAATAAACACCCAGAAGAAACACCCAGAATAAACACCCAGAATAAACACTTATAATAAATACCCAGAAGAAACACCTAGAATAAACACCCAGAATAAATACCCAGAAGAAACGCCCAGAAGAAACACTCAGATTTAACACCCAGAATAAACACCCAGAATAAATACCCAGAATAAGCACCCAGAAGAAACACCCAGCATAAACGCTCAGAATTAACACCCAGAAGAAATACCCAGAAGAAACACCAAGAATAAACACCCAGAATAAACACCCAGAATAAACACTCAGAATAAACACCAAGAACAAAGATCCAGAATAAACACTCAGAAGAGAAACCCGGAATAAACACCCAGTAGAAACACTCAGAATAAACACCCAGAAGAAACACCTTGAATAAACACCCAGAAGAAATATACAGAATAAACACCCAGAATAAATACCCAGAAGCAAGATACAGAATAAACACCCAGAAGAGAAACCCAGAATCAACACCCAGAATAAACACCCAGAATAAACACTTATAATAAATACCCAGAAGAAACACCTAGAATAAACACCCAGAATAAATACCCAGAAGAAACGCCCAGAAGAAACACTCAGATTTAACACCCAGAATAAACACCCAGAATAAATACCCAGAATAAGCACCCAGAAGAAACACCCAGCATAAACGCTCAGAATTAACACCCAGAAGAAATACCCAGAAGAAACACCAAGAATAAACACCCAGAATAAACACCCAGAATAAACACTCAGAATAAACACCAAGAACAAAGATCCAGAATAAACACTCAGAAGAGAAACCCGGAATAAACACCCAGTAGAAACACTCAGAATAAACACCCAGAAGAAACACCTTGAATAAACACCCAGAAGAAATATACAGAATAAACACCCAGAATAAATACCCAGAAGCAAGATACAGAATAAACACCCAGAAGAGAAACCCAGAATCAACACCCAGAATAAACACCCAGAAGAAAGATACAGAATAAACACCCATAATAAATACCCATAATAAAGACCCAGAAGAACGATCCAGAATAAACGCCCAGAAGAGAAATCCAGAATAAACACACAGAATAAACACTCAGAATAAACACCCCGAAAAACATGCAAAATAAACACCCAGAAGAAACACCCAGAAGAAACACCCAGAATAAATACCCACAAGAAACACCCAGAAGAAACACCTAGAAGAAACACCCAGAATAAACACCTAGAAGGACGATACAGAATTAACACCAAGTAGAGAAACCCAGAATAAACACCCAAAAGAAAGAAACAGAATAAACACCCAGAATAAACACCCAGAATAAACACCTAGAATAAACACCCAGAATAAATACCCACAAGAAACACCCAGAAGAAACACTCAGATTTAACACCCAGAATAAACACCCAGAATAAACACCCAGAAGAGTCTCCCAGGATAAACACCCAGAAGAAATTCGCAAAACAAACACCCAGAATGAATGCCCAGAATAAACACAAAGAATAAGCACCCAGAATAAACAACCAGAATATACACTCAGGAACATACATCCAGGACTAAACACCAGAATTAAACCTAGAATTAAACCGCAGAATAAATATTGAGGAAAAAACACCCAGAAAAAACAACCTGAATCAACACCCAGAATAAACACCCAGAAGAGTCTCCCAGGATAAACACCCAGAAGAAATTCGCAAAACAAACACCCAGAATGAATGCCCAGAATAAACACAAAGAATAAGCACCCAGAATAAACAACCAGAATATACACTCAGGAACATACATCCAGGACTAAACACCAGAATTAAACCTAGAATTAAACCGCAGAATAAATATCGAGGAAAAAACACCCAGAAAAAACAACCTGAATCAACACCCAGAATAAACACCCAGAAGAAACACTCATGATAACACCCCGAAGAAACACCCAGAATTAACAACCAAATATGCGCTGAGGATTAAACGCCCAGGACTAAAGTCCAGAATGAACACGCAGAAGAAATGCCCAGAATAAACCCCCAGGAATAAACCCCCAGGAATAAACACAAATAATAAGCACCCAGAATAAACAACCATAATATACACTCAGGAACATGCATCCAGGACTAAACACCAGAATGAAACCTAGAATTAACATCCAGAATAAATACCCAGGGAAAATGCCCCCAGATCTTTAGCGTTGCCGCCACCACCGGGCTCGTGGTGTACCTTGTCGGCGAGAGTGGAAGCGGTGCCGTCACCAGCGCCCCCAGGCTCGTTCCTTTGCAGGACGCCATCTCCAACCTCTTCCATGCCGCCCCCTCTCCCTCCATCACCCACTTAGGGATCATTGCCACGTTGGCTGCCCAGTAGTAGCCACCCAGATTCGGCAACGCCAGCCCTCCTCTATCCCTACTATGCTCCAGGAACCCCCTCCTTACCCTCGGGGTCTTACTTGCCCACACAAAACCCATAATGCTCCTGCCTACCCTCTTAAAAAAGGCCTTGGTGATCACAATTGGAAGGCATTGGAATACAAAAAGAAACCTCGGGAGGACCACCATTTTAATCGACTGTACTCTGCCCGCTAGCGAGTGTTGCAACATGTCCCACCGTTTAAAGTCCTCCTCCATCTGCTCCACCAGCCGCGTCAAATTAAGTTTGTGCAGGGTCCCCCAGCTCCTAGCTACCTGGATCCCCAAGTATCGAAAGCTCCTTTCCGCCCTCCTCAACGGTAGGTCGTCTATCCCTCTTCCCTGATCCCCCGGATGCACCACAAAGAGCTCACTCTTCCCTACATTGAGCTTGTAGCCCGAGAAGTCCCCAAACTCCCTTAGGATCTGCATGACCGCCACCATCCCCTCTACTGGGTCCGCCACATACAGCAACAGGTTGTCTGCGTACAGCTCAATGCTCCTCTCCCCCTCGAACCACCTCCCTCCATTTCCTAGACTCCCTTCATGCCATGGCCAAAGGTTCAATTGCTAATGCAAACAACAGGGGGGACATGGGGCACCCCTGCCTCGTCCCTCGATACAGCCGAAAATACTCCGACCTCCGCCGATTCGTAACCACACTCGCCACCGGGGCTCTATATAGGAGCTTAACCCAACTGATAAACCCCTCCCCAAACCCAAACCTACGCAACACTTCCCAGAGATACTCCCACTCTACTCGGTCAAAGGCCTTCTCCACGTCCATAGCTGCCACTATCTCCGCCTCTCCCTCCACCGATGGCATCATTATCACGTTTCGGAGCCTTCACACATTGGTGTTTAGCTGCCTGCCCTTTACAAATCCCGTCTGGTCCTCGTGAATCACCCCCGGGACACAGTCCTCAATCCTCGTAGCCAACATTTTTGCCAGCAACTTAGCATCTACGTTGAGGAGCGAGATCGGCCTATACGACCCGCATTGCAGTGGGTCCTTATCCCGCTTCAGGATCAAAGTGATCGTCGCCTCCGACATTGTCGGGGGCAGGGTCCCCCCCTCCTTTGCCTCATTGAAGGTCCTTACCAGCAACGGGGCTAACAGATCTACATACTTCCTATAGAATTCCACCGGGAACCCATCCGGTCCCGGGGCCTTCCCTGCTTGCATGCTCCCCAGTCCTTTCACCAGCTCCTCCACCCCAATTGGCGTCCCCAAACCAGCCACCTCCTGCTCCTCCACCCTCGGGAACCTCAGCTGGTCCAAGAATCGTCGCATCCCCTCTTTTCCCCCTAGGGGCTGGGACCTATACAGCTCCTCGTAGAAGACCTTGAATGCCTCATTCACTTTCACCGCACTCTGCACCATAGTTCCCTTTCCATCCTTGACTCCACCTATTTCCCTCGCTGCCATCCTCTTACGGAGCTGATGTGCCAGCATCCGGCTCGCCTTCTCCCCATACTCATACATCACCCCCTGTGCCTTCCTCCACTGTGCCTCTGCCTTCCCTGTGGTCAACAGGTGCGAACTCCGT
This sequence comes from Scyliorhinus torazame, assembly GCF_047496885.1. Classification (NCBI taxonomy): domain Eukaryota; kingdom Metazoa; phylum Chordata; class Chondrichthyes; order Carcharhiniformes; family Scyliorhinidae; genus Scyliorhinus; species Scyliorhinus torazame. The sequence continues at coordinate 70,189,085 of NC_092722.1, read as the reverse complement.
CTGGAGACTTTGTCTTTCCCTGAGTAGTCCCTCATCAGGAGCCTCTGCATATCTCCTGTCCACTCTTAAGATCTCCCCCACTAACCTCTCCCTTTCCCTGCCCTCTCCCTATGAGCCCTGATGGAGATTAACTCTCCCCTGACCACCGCCTTCAGCGCCTCCCATACTACTCCCACCTGCACCTCCCCATTGTCGTTGGCCTCCAGATACCTTACGATGCACCCCCGCACCCTCCCGCACACTTCCTTGACTGCCAGCAGTCCCACATCCAACCGCCACAGCGGGCGTTGGTCCCTCTCCTCCCCCAGCTCCAGCTCCACCCAGTGCGAGGCATGGTCTGAAATGGCTATGGCCGAAACTCCGTTCCCTCCACTTTCAGGATCAATGCCCTGCCCAGAACAAAAAAATCTATCCGGGAGTAGGCCAGAAAATTCTCTGGCCAAAGGCCTGGCAAATCTCCACGGATCTACTCCCCCCATCTGATCCATAAACCCCCTGAGCACCTTGGCCACAGCCGGCCTCTTTCCGGTCCAAGATCTGGAGCGATCCAGTGCTGGGTCCAACACCGTGTTGAAAACCCCACCCATTATCAAGCTTCCTACCTCCAAGTCCGGAATATGCCCCGACATCAGTTTCATGAATCCAGCATCGTCCCAATTCGGGGCGTATACATTTACCAATACCACCCCCTTCCCCTGCAACCTACCGCTCACCATCACGAATCGGCCTCCATTGTCCGCTACTATGTCCTTGGCCTCAAACGACACCCGCTTCCCCACCAGTATTGCCACCCCTCTGTTCTTCGCATCCAGCCCCGAATGGAACACCTGTCCTACCCATCCCTTCCTTAACCTGACCTGATCTGCCACCTTCAGATGTGTCTCCTGAAGCATGACCACGTCTGCCTTCAGTCCCTTTAAGTGCGCGAACACTCGGGCCCTCTTAACCGGCCCATTTAAGCCTCTCATTCCACGTGATCAGCTGGATTGGGGGGCAACCCCCCCCCCCCCCCCCCCCCCGCCGACTAGCCATCTCCTATCTTAGGCCAGTCCAGAGCCCGCATCTCCCGCACCCTCCAGTCCCCCAGACTGGGAACCCCCGCCCCAACCACCTCTTCCATTTTCAGTTTCCCCTCGGCCAATGCAGCAGCACCTCTACTGTCTCCCCCTCTCCCCCCCTCCCCTGCCCCCTCCCCGCTAGATCCGAATCAAGCTCTTTTGCTCCCCCCATAATACTTTCGTAAGTCAGCTGACTCCTGCTGACCCCGGCTTCCCCCGCCTTCCCGTTGACCCCCCCGTGTGGAAATCCCTCCTCCTCCTTGCACTCCTCCATCCCCCCCCTCCCTAACGCGGGAAAAAGCCCGCGCTTTCCTGAGCCAGCCCCGCCCCCTATGGCGCAGCTCCTGTTGCGGCCTTATCCCAATACCCCCATCCCCGAGTCTCACCTCCCTCCAGCACCGACACCCACATTCCCCACTGTCCCCCCCATCAAAAACTCTTCCCCCATCCCCATTCATCGTCCCACCCATGAAACATTCTTTACCCATATTTACAACCCTGTATACAGTCAACATCTCCCCCACATCCACAGACCCTCAGCTTGATTCCAATTTTTCCGTTTGGATAAAGGTCCAAGCCTCTTCTGGCGTTTCGAAATAGTGGTGATAAGTGACCCACAGTCGCGCTGGCTGCAGCATTCCGAATCTCACCCTTTTTTTATGCAGCACCGCCTTGGCCCGGTTGAAGCCAGCTCCCCTCTTTGCCACCTCCGCGCTCCAGTCCTGGTAGACTTGGATCACCGCATTCTCCCATCTGCTGCTCCGCTCCTTCTTGGCCCATCTCAAGACACTCTCTCTGTCCGCGAAGTGATGGAACCTCGCCACTATCGCCCTTGGCGGCTCACCAGCCTTGGGTCTCCTCGCCAGGACCCGGTGAGCCCCTTCTAGCTCCAGGGGGCTCGGAGAGGCCTCCGCACCCATCAACGAATGGAGCATCGTGCTCACATACGCCCCGGCATCAGCCACCTCCACTCCTTCGGGAGACCCAGAATCCGGAGATTCTTCCTCCGCGACCTGTTCTCCAGGACCTCGAGTCTCTCGGCCCACCTCTTGTGCAGCGCCTCGTGCGCCTCCATCTTCACTGCCAGGCCCAAGATCTCATCCTCATTCTCGTTAGTTTTGTCCTTCACCTCTCGGAGCTCTACCGCCTGGGCCTTCTGGGTCTCCTTCAGCCCCTCGCTCGCCAACAGCATTGGCGCCAGCACCTCCATTTTAAGCTCCTCCACGCAGCGCCTGAGAAACTCCTGCTGGTCCGGCCCCCATGCTGCTCGATCTCCAACCTCCGCCATCTTGATTTTTCCCCCTCGTTTCTGCCGCTGCTCCAAAGCCTCTTTTTCGGCCGCTCCACTGCTAATCCCCTCCATACGACGGAAGGGGGACCATACTTCACCTTCCCACACGGGATTTAGTCAAAAAATTTCCTTTGGGGCTCCTCCGGAGAGCCCAAAAGTCCGTTATAGCGGGAGCTGCCGAAATGTGCGGCTTAGCTCCGCATTGCCTGAACCGGAAGTCGGAAAATTCATTCCCAACCTGGCCTCACACACCACGGCTCTCATGCATCTGGCGAAGAAGTCCACTGCATTCCAGTGGCTACCCACACATCAAGCAGAGTGGCTCGAGCTAAAGGCAAAGCTCACCACTGCTCCGATACTAGCATTTTCTGACCTGGACAGGGAGACAAAAATCTCCACGGACGCAAACCAGGACGGCATTGCTGCGGTGCCCCTCCAGAGGGATGACTCCTCGTCCTGGGCTCCAGTTGCTTATGCGTCAAGGGCCATGACTCCTACTGAACAGAGCTATGCCCAGATAGAAAAAGAGTGACTGGGCCTCCTAACCGGCATTGTAAATTTCCATGACTACGTCTACGGTCTGCCAACTATCACAGTGGAGACTGACCACAGACCCTTGGTCCATATCATTCATAAGGACTTGAATGACATGACGCCTAGGCTTCTGTGCATTCTCCTTCGACTCCGCAGGTACGATTTTGAGTTAGTATACACGCCAGGCAAGGAGCTGATAATTGCGGATGCCCTGTCCCGCTCCATCACCTCGCCCTGTGAACAGGTTGACTTCATCCGCCAAAGTCTGCAGAACTTAGTGCCCAAACAAATCCACGAGGGACACCGAGGTGTCGAAAAGTGTAGGCGCAGGGCCCGGCAGGCTGTCTATTGACCTGGAATCAGCCAGGACATATCCAACATGGTCCTCAATCGTGCGACCTGCCAGCGTTTCCAGCCTGCTCAAACAAAAGAAACACTCCAGCAACACGGGATCGTGACCTCTCCGTGGTCCAAGGTGGGAATCGACCTTTTTCACGCCAATGGGCGTGACTATGTGCTCATCATAGATTACTTCTCAAGTTATCCGGAAGTTGTGAAGCTGTCAGACCTCACATCAAGGACAGTCATCAAGGTCTGCCAGGAGACATTTGCCAGGCATGGCATTCCACTCACTGTCATGAGTGACAATGGTCCCTGCTTCCACAGCCAAGAGTGGTCCAATTTCGGCAAGTCGTACCAATTCAAACACATTACCTCAAGCCCAACTACCCGCAGTCCAACGCGAAGGTCGAGAAAGGGGGAAAGGGGTCCATATCGTGAAACAACTATTCTGCAAGGCTGCGGACTCTACTTCTGACTTGAATCTTGCGCTGCTGGTGTACAGGGCAACTCCTCTGTCCACCGGTATGTCTCCGGCACAACTCCTCATGAATAGAGACCTGCGGACGACTGTTCCAGCCATACACTTACCAGACCTGGATCACCTCCCTGTGCTGCAAAAGGTGCAGCAACTCAGGAACCGGCAAAAGCTGACGTACGATGCTCATGCTACCGATTTGCCTGTGCTATCTCCGGAAGATGCTGTTCGGATCAAGCTACCTGATGGAGGCTGGTCAGCCCCAGCTGTTGTTGTTCGACAGGCTGCTCCCAGGTCGTTTGTGGTTCGTATGGCTGATGGCTCCATTGTCAGGTGCAACAGAAGGGCACTGTGCAAAGTTGCATGCCCACCACCAAATCTCACCTTTCCAGGTGTTGTTATGCCTCTTCCGGCCTCCTCAATCCACGAGGCCACCAGTCTGGCTGCAATCCCGCCTGTCAAGGCGCCGTCGTCCCCACCTCCACCTCTCAGGCGGTCGACAAGGATCCAACGCCAGTCCCAAAGATTGGACTTATAGATATTTATCTTGTAAATTCTGTTCTGTATCTGCACGCTCGACACCTTTCATGTATATATTCGTTCACTCGCCATTCAATGTAAATAGTTATACATGTACATACAGTTGCATATGTTCCAAGCAACCGACAATTTTTTTTTTTTAAAAGGGGGTATGTCATGATATGCACTCATGCACATAATGAGATACAGACAGGAAGTGACAGACACCCAGTACAGCCAATCAACACACAGGACAGAACACAACCAATCACAAGGCAAACACTAGAGAGAGGGTGTCCCACTATAAAACACACGAGGCATCGACACTCTGCCTCTTTCCACTGGGGACAACTGTAGTGACAGTCAAGGTGTATATATCAGTTAGCACCTTCTACACGTGGCTCACAGCTAGTCTGGTCGAGTTAGTTATAGTTAGCACACTTAGAGTAGTAGAGTGTCAACCCACAGCAAGCTGTGTGCACTGCTCAAGAAGTTAAATAAAGCTTATTGAACGAACATCAAAGTTTGGAGTCTACTTTCAAGTACAACTGCATCCAGTTGCAGTCCGTGTTACCCCAGAGTGAATAACACAACAGGAATCACGGAGGGAATTGCAATGCAGATGTGGGGGTGGGGTGGGATGTGTGGGCCACCGACCAGGCCCCTATGTGGTGAACCTGGAGGCGATCAGGGCATATCATGTATGCTGGCCCAGGTGCACACATTGTGCACCATCCTGTGCCTGCCCATGCCCCATGTCCTGCTCATCCTCACCCTTCCACACATTCTCCTCGTCGGATGAGGCCTGGCGTTCATCCCTTTCCTTGAACACGTCGCCCCTCTGCTGTGCGATGTTGTAGAGGATGCACAGGCCGCCACGATGCAAGACCTCCAGAGCAGTCCAGACACCTGTACCACATCTTCAGGAGGCCGAAGCACCGCTCGATCATGCTCCTGGGTGCCGCAAGGGCGTCGTTGTAACGGTTCTCCGCGCCGGTCTGTGGCCTCCAGATAGGCACCATCAGCCACGACTGCAGCGGATAACCTCTGATCCCCAAGAGCCAACCCTTCACCTGGGGGGGGGGGGGGGGGGGGGGGGGGGGCACCCCAAAGGCATCAGGAACTGTGGAGTGTGCCAGAATGAAGGCGCCGTTCACACTGCCAGGGTATCGGTGGTCACACACTAGCTGCACGTTCATCGAGAGGAACCCCTTTCTGTTTCTGAAGAACGGTCCATCATGAGCTGGTACACGTTGGGCAACATGCGTCTGGTCAATCACCCCCTGGACCTGGGGCATCCCAGCAATAATGGCGAAGCCCGCTGCCCATGCACCCTGGTGGGCTCGGTTCACATTGAATTTGATATATTGCACCGACCGGGCATATAAGGCCTGAGTGACAGCACGGATGCACCTGTGCACCGAGGGTCTGTGAGATCCCGGACAGGTCCCCACTTGGCGCCCGTTGGAACCATGGCGTAAATGTTCAGGGCGACCGTCACTTTGGGTGTCCTTACCCAGACCCCGCGGTGCCAGGTGTGCCATGATCTGGCAGATATGCCCTACAGTCCTCCTGCTCAGCAGAGCTTTCATTGGCATACCCGGTCCGGCAGATCCTCAAACAACAGCCGCTATGGTACACATGAGGCCTGATGCGGCGCCTCCTTCCCATCTCCTCCTCGGCCTGTTGGGTCACCATTCTCACTGGCTGGTGCCTGTTCCTCTGTGGCAGGCTCAGTTGCTACAGCGTCCCTCCTCCTCCCAAACAGCTCCAGCTCGTATAGCTCAGTTCATCCCCCAGGGCTGCGGCAGCCAGGATTCTGGTTGGATTCCAATATCCATTGTCTCCCGGGGGGTGAAAGGCAGTCACGTTAGCATGGTGCCTACTCCATGCCCTATCAGGTCCAACAGGCTACATGGTGACCCAGGCCTGCACTGTAACCCCTGCCCACGCATGAGCCCCTTCCTACCACCACCCCCCCCCCCCCCCCCCCCCCCAACCTCCACCCCCCCGTCCTCTTCCCCATACCCACACCCGGCCGCTCCCCTGGCATTCAGCTGTCCGCACCGTACCTGTGGCCTCGTCGGATCCTGGCACTGCGGGGGTCTCTGGCCCCAGCAACCGTCCCTGCTGACAGGCACCCGTCCCTGCCAGCAGGAGTACTGTCGGCTGGCCCTACCCATGCCAGCGGTATGCTCCACGGCCCCATCCAGTGCCCTCCTTTAATTGTTACTGTAGGGACATTGCCCTTGGGTTGGCATGTTGCCCGGTTGGGGCTTTGGGTAGTTGTTGGGTGGGGGGATGGGGTGTGGGAGTGGGGGGGTGGTGGGTGGAGCTTGGATGTGGTGGGATGCAGCGTGGGGGGGTTGCGGTGGAGTGCGGGGTTGGTGGGCGGGGACACCCATATGGCCGATGTTGGCCACAGTGGGCGGTCACCGAGGTGCGCAGAAAGATGGCTGCCTTGCAGGCTGTGGCAATGCTGGTCTGTGCCTGGACCCCCCGATCCCGGGGGGGGTCACTACGACCTCATGGCCCGTCCCCTGGTTACCCCGAATCACGGCCCTAGCACATGCCCTCCCTCGACTCCAGCTAACCCTGCCAACAGTAGGTCCAGCAGCCCACGGCCATGCCTTTGCATGTCCTACCTGCTCTCTCTCCCTCATCAGCCATGTTTCCTGTTTCCTGATTTTTAATACAAGTGAAACTTGCCATCGGTAATTCCTCCAGGCGAAGGCGGAGCATTGTGGGAGGCCCGGAGAATACCGGGTCGGGCCCGTTAATGATACGCCAACAATGTGTACTGTACGTGCGGAGTAGAATGCATTGACGCTGCTGTCGAGGCAGCGGAACATTGGCATTTCTGATGGGCGACCGCCGCCGGCCACGATTTTCACCTCACGTGCGGTTCTCTGCCCAATCGCATTTCTCAATTTTGGCATCAGGCTCAACGGAGAATCACGGCCCCAGAATAAATACCCAATAATAAATACCTACCCGAATCATCGGAGTTTATTCGATATGTCGTCAGCATGGATAAATGATGTAAAGTTGACATCATTGCCGTGAGAGATTTCACCTGGGAACAGAGAAATGGGCTCAGTCGCTTGGAAACAAAAAACCTCCCTCCCCAAAACAACACATTCACTCCAGTGAATCGTCTCCCAATTTACATCGATCTCTCTGTCATTCTTGTTGCCTGTCGCTCTCTATCTTGTTTTACTTTATTCCTACTCTCTGTTTTTCTCTCTCTGTCTGTATCACTCACTATCTGTCTAATTCTCTGTCTGTCTCATTCTCTGTCTGTCCCTCTCTCTGTCTGTCTCACTCTGTCTGTCTCACTCTCTGTCTGTCTCTCTGTCCCACTCGCTGTCTCTCTCTGCCTTTCCTTCTCTATCGCTCTTCTCTCTGTCTTTCATTCTTTGTCCCACTCGCTGTCTATTTCTCTCTGTCTGTCTCTCTCTGTCGATCTCACTCTCTGTCTGACTCACTCTCTGTCTCTCACACTCTGTCTCACTCTCTCTCTGTCTCACTCTGTCTGTCTCCTTGTCTCTGCCCCTCTCTCTGTGCCCCCCTTTCTCTCTCTGCCTCCCCTCTCTCTGTCTGTCTCACTCTCGTCTGTCTTACTCTCTCTGTCTCTCTCTCTCTCTCTTTGTCTCTCTGTCTGTCTCACTTTCTCTGTGTGTCTCTGTCTGTCTCACTTTCCGTCTATCTCACTCTCTGTCTGTCTCTCTCTCTCTGCCCCTCTCTCTCTCTGTCTCACTCTGTCTGTCTCACTCTCTCTCTGCCCCTTTCTGTCTCTCTCTGTCTGTCTCTTTCTCTCTCTCTGCCTCTCCTTCTGCCACCCCCCCTCTCTCTGTCTCACTCTCTGTCCCTCTCTCCCTGTCTCACTCTGTCCCACTCTCAGGGGAGGGAATCTATGTGTGGAGCCAGAGGAAATGGGCGAGGTACTAAATGAATACTTTGCATAATTTTTTCCCAAGAGAAGGAATTGGTGGATGTTGAGTCTGGCGTAGGGTGTGTAGATGAAATGAAAATCGCTTATTGTCACAAGTAGGCTTCAACTGAAGTTACTGTGAAAAGCCCCGAGTCGCCACATTCCGGCGCCTGTTCGGGGAGGCTGATATGGGAATTGAACCGTGCTGCTGGCCTGCTTTCAAAGCCAGCGATTTAGCCCTGTGCTAAACCAGCCCCTATATAGCCTGGGTCACATTGAGATCCAAAAAGAGGTGTTGGGTGTCCTGAAAAATATTAAGGAGGATAAGTCCCCAGGGCCTAATGGGATCTACCCCAGAATACTGAAGGAGGCTAGAGAGGAAATTGCTGAGGCCTTAACAGAAATCTTTGGATCCTCACTGTCTTCAGTCTTCCACTGTCCCGGAAGACTGGAGAATAGCCAACGTTTCTTTGTTTAAGAAGGGTAGCAAGGATAATCCAGGGAACTACAAGCCAGTGACGCTGATGTCAGTGGTAGGGAAATTACTGGAGAGAATTCTTCGAGTCAGGATCTACTCCCATTTAGATCGTTTGGAGACTTGGGCGGCGAGATGGCAGATGGAGTTTAATTCGGACAAATGTGAGGTGATGCATTTTGGAAGGTCTAATACAGGTAGGGAATTTACAGTGAATGGTAGAACCCTCAAGAGTATTGACAGTCAGAGAGATCTTGGTGTGCAGGTCCACAGGTCACTGAAAGGGGCAACACAGGTGGAGAAGGTAGTCAAGAAGGCATACGGCATGCTTGCCTTCATTGGCCGGGGCATTGAGTATAAAAATTGGCAAGTCATGTTGAAGCTGTATAGAACCTTAGTTAGGCCACACTTAGAGTATAGTGTTCAATTCTGGTCGCCACACGACCAGAAGGATGTGGAGGCTTTAGAGGGGGTGCAGAAGAGATTTACCAGAATGTTGCCTGGTATGGAGGGCATTAGCTTTGAGTAGAGGTTGAATAAACTTGGTTTGCTCTCACTGGAACGGAGAAGGTTGAGGGGAGACCTGATAGAGGTCTACAAAATTATGAGGGGTATAAACAGAGTGGATAGTCAGAGACTTTTTCCCAGAGTAGAGGGGTCAATTACTCGGGGGCATAGGTTTAAGGTGCGAGGGGCAAGGTTTAGAGGAGATGTGCGAGGCAAAGATTTTTATGCAGAGGGTAGTGGATGCCTGGAACTCGCTGCCGAAGGAAGTGGTGGAAGCAGGGACAATAGTGACGTTTAAGGAACATCTTGACAAATACATGAATAGGATGGGAATAGAGGGATACTGACCCCGGAAGTGTAGAAAATTTTAGTTTAGATGGGCAGCATGGTCGGCGCAGGCTTGGAGGGCCGAAGGGCCTGTTCCTGTGCTGTACTTTTCTTTGTTCTTTGTTCTGTCTCACTCTCTGTCTCTGTCTCTCTTTCTCTCTGCCTTTCCCTCTCTGCCCTCCCCCCCTCCACTCTCTCTCTCTCTCTCTCTGTCTGTCTCACTCCGTCTGGGCGGGATTTACCACCAATCTGCTGTGCGTTTTTCGGCGGCGAAGGTGGTCCGTTGTCTGCACCCCTCGTCGATGGGAATCCCGTGCGCCTTCAATGGGACCGGAATATCTGCCGGCGTGAACAACTGGTAAATTCCCCTCTCTCTCTCTCTGTTTCTTCCAATCTCTCGCTCCCTCTGCCTGTTTTTCTCTGTCTCTCTCTCTCCCTCTTGTCTCTCTTTCTCTCTCTGTCTCTTTCTCTCTCTTCTTCTGTCTCTGCCTCTCTCTGTTTCTCTCAGTCTCCCTCTCTCTGTCTCTCGCTGTCTCTGTCTCTCTAGTAGTCAAGGAGTCCAGAAAGGAGAGTCAGAGGAATGGTTTATTACCAAAACCAAAGTATATACAAGTAACAGTTCCAGTCGGGAGTACTCTCGAGCTGGGCAACTGTCCCACCGGCTTTTAAGGTCCAGGGTCAACTATGCCGCTGAGGGTCGGGGAGCTCATACTCCATCAGGCTCAAGGGGAGATTAATCGGGTCAATTCCATAGGTCTCGTGGGGGTTACCACGTCCCTCTCTCCTAAAGTCCGTAAGTCTTTCTGAAGGAGGTTGAGCAGGAGTGTCTGCTCCTCTTCGCCCGCGGCTGCACTTCCAATGGCTGCGGGGCAGGGAGGATGGGGTGGAGAATGTGCTGGGGAATGTCATTTCCTTGATGACCGTCTACTGGTGACTGATTCTTGGCCAGGTTTCTGGTGGAATCCTCGGATGCCTGGGACGGACATCTCAGAGTCGGAGTCTACCATCTCTCGCATTTTGATTTTGCGGCCCCCAAGGGGCAACGCCCCAGGCCTCCATGTGTCGGGGAGACATGGCTGGAAGACGGTTCCACTGGTGGGGGGTGTCCTAACGTTCCCTGCTCCTGAGCTCTTCACCATCTGTTTGTGTGCCTTTACTTGACACAAAACTGGACCGGTCTGCTAGACCACCCGTCCCTGGAATCAAATGAGCACCGTCCCAAAGTTTTGGATGTACGCCATGTCCCCTGGTGTGACACTCCCGGTCCTCGTCCGCCGGCCTTGGCTTTGCCTCTGCAGGTCCTTACTCTGTTGGCAATATCGGGACATGTGAGGCAGAGGCGGGTCCTGCTCCTCCGTCCGATCAACAATTCCACCGGTGCTACGTCGGTCGTGGCATGAGGCGTGCTCCGATCTCAATCCCAAAACCAAACCCCAATCTCAATCCCAAACCCCAATCACAATCTGAATCCCAAACCCAACAACAATCTCAATCCAAACCTCAATCACAATCTCAATCCCCAAACCGCAACCACAAACTCAGTCACAAACCCCAACCACAATCTCAATCCCAAGCCCCATTCACAATCTGAATCCCAAACACCAACCACAATCTCAATCTCAAAACCCCAACCACAATCTCAATCCCAAACCTCAACCACAATCTCAATCCCAAACCCCAACCACAATCACAATCCCAAACCTCAACCACAATCTCAATCCCAAACCCCAACCACAATCTCAATCCCAAACCTCAACCACAATCTCAATCCCAAACCCCAAACACAATCTCAATCCCAAAACCGCAACTACAAGCTCAATCCAAATCCGAACAACAAATTCAATCCCAAACCACAACCACAATCTCAATCCCAAACCCCAACCAAAACCTCAATCCCAAACCCAGCCACAATCTCAATTCCAAACACCAGCCCCAATCTCACTCCCAAACCCCAAACACAATCTCAATCCCAAACCCCAACCAAAATCTCAATCCCAAACTCAGCCACAATCTCAATCCCAAACCCCTGCCACAATCTCACTCCCAAACCACAACCACAATCTCCATCCCAAATCCCAACCCCAATCTCAATTCCAAACCGCAACCACAATCTCAATCCCAACCCCCAACCACAATCTCAATTCCAAACTCAAAACAAAATCTCAATCCCAAACCCCAACCACAATATCAATCCCAAACCCAACCACACCCTCAATCTCAAAACCCCAACCACAATCTCAAACCCAATCACAATCTCAATCCCAAACACAACCACAAACTCAATCCGAAATCCGAGCAACAATCTCAATCCCACACCGCAACCACAATCTCAATCCCAAAACCCAACCACAATCTCAAACCCAAACCCAATCACAATCTTAATCACAAACCTCAACCACAATCTCAATCACAAACCTCAACCACAATCTCAATCCCAAACCTCAACCACAATCTGAATCCGAAATCCGAGCAACAATCTCCATCAGCAACCGCAACCGCAATCTCAATCCCAAAACCCCAACCACAATCTCAAACCCAAACCCAATCACAATCTCAATCCAAAACCGAAACCACAATCTCAATCACAAACCCCAACCACAATCTCAATCCCAAACCCCAACCACATTCTCCATCCAAAACCCCAGCCACGATCTCAATCCCAAACCCAAACCACAATCTCAATGCAGAACCCTAACCACAATCTGAATCCCAAACCCCAACCACAATCTAAATCTCAAAACCCCAACCACAATCTCAATCCCAAACCTCAACCACAATCTCAATCCCAAAACCGCAACTACAAACTCAATCCAAATTCGAACACCAAATTCAATCCCAAACCCCAACCACAATCTCAATCCCAAACCCCAACCAAAACCTCAATCTCAAACCCAGCCACAATCTCAATCCCAAACCCCAGCCCCAATCTCACTCCCAAACCCCAACCACAATCTCAATCCCAAACCCCAACCAAAATATCAATCCCAAACCCAGCCACAATCTCAATGCCAAAACCCCAACCACAATCTCAAGCCAAAACCAATCACAATCTCAATCCAAAACCCAAACCACAATCTCAATTACAAACCCCAACGACAATCTCAATCCCAAACCCCAACCACATTCTCCATCCAAATCCCCAGCCATAATCTCAATCCCAAACCCAAACCACAATCTCAATCCAAAACACAAACCAGAATCGTAAACCCAAACCTCAACCACAATCTCAATCTCAAAACCCCAACCACAACCTCAATCCCAAAACCCCAACCACAATCTCAATCCCAAACCTCAACCACAAACTCAATCCGAAATCCGAGAAACAATCTCAATCCCAAATCCCAACCACACTCTCAATTCCAAACCCCAAACAAAATCTCAAACCCAAAGACCAACCGCAATCCCACAACCCAACCACAATCTCAATCCCAAACCCCAACCACAATCTCAATTCCAAACCCCAAACAAAATCTCAATCCCAAACCCCAAACACAATATCAATCCCAGACCCAACCACAACCTCAATCCCAAAACCCCAACCACAATCTCAAACCCAATCACAATCTCAATCCCAAACCTCAACCACAAACTCAATCCGAAATCCGAGCAACAATCTCAATCCCACACCCCAACCACAATCTCAATCCCAACCCCAACCACAATCTCAATCCCAAACCCAGCCACAACCTCAATCCCAAAACCCCAACCACAATCTCAAACCCAATCACAATCTCAATCCCAAACCTCAACCACAAACTCAATCCGAAATCCGAGCAACAATCTCAATCCCACACCCCAACCACAATCTCAATCCCAACCCCAACCACAATCTCAATCCGAAACCCCAACCACAATCTCAATCCGAAATCCCAAACAAAATCTCAATCCAAACCCCAACCACAATCTCAATCCCAAAACCGCAACTACAATCTCAATCCAAAACCCAACTACAATCTCAATCCCAAACCACAACCAGAATCTCAAACCCAAACACCAACCACAATCTCAATCCCGAAACCAGCCACAATCTCAATCCCAAAACCAGCCACAATCTCAATCCCAAACACCAGCCCCAATCTCACTCCCAAACCCCAAACACAATCTCAATCCCAAACCCCAACCAAAATCTCAATCCCAAACTCAGCCACAATCTCAATCCCCAACCCCTGCCACAATCTCACTCCCAAACCACAACCACAATCTCACTCCCAAACCCCAAACACAATCTCAATCCCAAACCCCAACCAAAATCTCAATCCCAAACTCAGCCACAATCTCAATCCCCAACCCCTGCCACAATCTCACTCCCAAACCACAACCACAATCTCCATCCCAAATCCCAACCCCAATCTCAATTCCCAACCCCTGCCACAATCTCACTCCCAAACCTCAACCACAATCTCCATCCCAAATCCCAACCCCAATCTCAATTCCAAACCGCAACCACAATCTCAATCCCAAACCCCAACCACAATCTCAATTCCAAACTCAAAACAAAATCTCAATCCCAAACCCCAACCACAATATCAATCCCAAACCCAACCACACCCTCAATCTCAAAACCCCAACCACAATCTCAAACCCAATCACAATCTCAATCCCAAACTCAACCACAAACTCAATCCGAAATCCGAGCAACAATCTCAATCCCACACCGCAACCACAATCTCAATGCCAAAACCCCAACCACAATCTCAAACCAAAACCAATCACAATCTCAATCCAAAACCCATACCACAATCTCAATTACAAACCCCAACCACAATCTCAATCCCAAACCCCAACCACATTCTCCATCCAAATCCCCAGCCATAATCTCAATCCCAAACCCAAACCACAATCTCAATCCAAAACCCTAAACAGAATCGTAAACCCAAACCTCAACCACAATCTCAATCTCAAAACCCCAACCTCAATCCCAAAACCCCAACCACAATCTCAAACCCAATCACAATCTCAATCCCAAACCTCAACCACAAACTCAATCCGAAATCCGAGCAACAACCTCAATCCCAAATCCCAACCACACTCTCAATTCCAAACCCCAAACAAAATCTCAAACCCAAAGCCCAACCGCAATCTCAATCCCACAACCCAACCACAATCTCAATCCCAAACCCCAACCACAATCTCAATTCCAAACCCCAAACAAAATCTCAATCCCAAACCCCAAACACAATATCAATCCCAGACCCAACCACAACCTCAATCCCAAAACCCCAACCACAATCGCAAACCCAATCACTATCTCAATCCCAAACCTCAACCACAAACTCAATCCGAAATCCGAGCAACAATCTCAATCCCACACCCCAACCACAATCTCAATCCCAACCACAATCTCAATCCCAAACACCAACCACAATCTCAATCCGAAATCCCAAACAAAATCTCAATCCAAACCCCAACCACAACCTCAATCCCAAAACCGCAACTACAATCTCAATCCAAAACCCAACTACAATCTCAATCCCAAACCACAACCAGAATCTCAAACCCAAACACCAACCACAATCTCAATCCCGAAACCAGCCACAATCTCAATCCCAAACCACAACCACAATCTCAATCCCAAACCTGAACAACAATCTCAATCCCAAATCCCAACCACAATCTCAATTCCAAACCCTAAACAAAATCTCAATCCCAAACCCCAACCACAATCTCATTGCCACACCCCAAGCACAATCTCAATCCGAAAACCCAACAACAAACTCAATCTCAAACCCCAACCACAATCTGAATTCCAAAACCCAAGCAAAATCCCAATCCCAAACACCAACCACAATATCAATCCCAAACCCAACCACAACCGCAATCCCAAAACCCCAACCACAATCTCAAACCCAAACACAATCTCAATCCCAAACCTCAACCAGAAACTCAATCCCAAATCCGAGCAACAATCTCCATCCCCAACAGCAACCACAATCTCATTTCCAAAACGCCAACCACAATCTCAATCCCAACCCCCAACCTCAATCTCAATCCCAAACCCGAACCACAATCTCAATCCCAATTCCCAACCAAAATCTCAATCCCAAATTCCAGCCACAATCTCAATTAACAAATCCCCAATCACAATCTGAATCCCAAACCCCAGCCACAATCTCATTTCAAACCGCAACCACAATCTCAATCCCAAATCCCAGCCATAATCTCACTCCCAAACCACAACCATAATCTCAATACCAAACCCAAACCACAATCTCCATCCGAAACCCGAACCACAATCTCCATCGAAACCCAAACCACAATCTCAATCCCAAAACCCCAACCACAATCTCAAACCCAATCACAATCTCAATCCCAAACCTCAACCACAAACTCAATCCGAAATCCGAGCAACAATCTCCATCCCCAACCACAACCACAATCTCAATCCCAAAACCCCAACCACATCTCAAACCCAAACCCAATCTCAATCCAAAACCCAAAACACAATCTCAATTACATACCCCAACCACAATCTCAATCCCAAACCCCAACCACATTCTCCATCCAAAACCCCAGCCATAATCACAATCCCAAACCCAAACCACAATCTCAATCCAAAACCCTAACCAGAATCGTATACCCAAACCCCAACCACAATCTCAATCTCAAAACCCCAACCACAATTTCAATCCCAAACCACAACCACAATCCCAATCCCAAATCTGAACAACAATCTCGATCCCAAACCCCAACCACAATCTCAATCCCAAAACCGCAACTACAAGGTCAATCCAAATCCGAACAACAAATTCAATCCCAAACTACAACCACAATCTCAATCCCAAACCCCAACCAAAACCTCAATCCCAAACCCAGCCACAATCTCAATCCCAAACACCAGCCCCAATCTCACTCCCAAACCCCAAACACAATCTCAATCCCAAACCCCAACCAAAATCTAAATCCCAAACTCAGCCACAATCTCAATCCCCAACCCCTGCCACAATCTCACTCCCAAACCACAACCACAATCTCCATCCCAAATCCCAACCCCAATCTCAATTCCAAACCGCAACCACAATCTCAATCCCAACCCCCAACCACAATCTCAATGCCAAACTCAAAACAAAATCTCAATCCCAAACCCCAACCACAATATCAATCCCAAACCCAACCACACCCTCAATCTCAAAACCCCAACCACAATCTCAAACCCAATCACAATCTCAATCCCAAACTCAACCACAAACTCAATCCGAAATCCGAGCAACAATCTCAATCCCACACCGCAACCACAATCTCAATCCCAAATCCCAACAACAATCTCTATCCCAATCCCGAACCACAATCTCAATTCCAAACCACAAACAAAATCTCAATCCCAAACCCCAACCACATAATCAATCCCAAACCGAACCTCAACCTCAATCCCCAAACCCCAACCACAATCTCAAACCCAAACCCAATCACAATCTTAATCACAAACCTCAACCACAATCTCAATCCCAAACCTCAACCACAATCTGAATCCGAAATCCGCGCAACAATCTCCATCAGCAACCGCAACCGCAATCTCAATCCCAAAACCCCAACCACAATCTCAAACCCAAACCCAATCACAATCTCAATCCAAAACCCAAACCACAATCTCAAGCACAAACCCCAACCACAATCTCAATCCCAAACCCCAACCACATTCTCCATCCAAAACCCCAGCCACGATCTCAATCCCAAACCCAAACCACAATCTCAATCCAGAACCCTAACCACAATCTGAATCCCAAACCCCAACCACAATCTAAATCTCAAAACCCCAACCACAATCTCAATCCCAAAACCGCAACTACAAGCTCAATCCAAATCCGAACAACAAATTCAATCCCAAACCCCAACCACAATCTCAATCCCAAACCCCAACCAAAACCTCAATCCCAAACCCAGCCACAATCTCAATCCAAAACCCATACCACAATCTCAATTACAAATCCCCAGCCATAATCTCAATCCCAAACCCAAACCACAATATCAATCCCAGACCCAACCACAACCTCAATCCCAAAACCCCAACCACAATCGCAAACCCAATCACTATCTCAATCCCAAACCTCAACCACAAACTCAATCCGAAATCCGAGCAACAATCTCAATCCCACACCCCAACCACAGTCTCAATCCCAACCCCAACCACAATCTCAATCCCAAACCCCAACCACAATCTCAATCCGAAATCCCAAACAAAATCTCAATCCAAACCCCAACCACAACCTCAATCCCAAAACCGCAACTACAATCTCAATCCAAAACCCAACTACAATCTCAATCCCAAACCACAACCAGAATCTCAAACCCAAACACCAACCACAATCTCAATCCCGAAACCAGCCACAATCTCAATCCCAAACCACAACCACAATCTCAATCCCAAACCTGAACAACAATCTCAATTTCAAATCCCAACCACAATCTCAATTCCAAACCCTAAACAAAATCTCAATCCCAAACCCCAACCACAATCTCAATGCCACAAGCCAAGCACAATCTCAATCCGAAAACCCAACAACAAACTCAATCTCAAACCCCAACCACAATCTGAATTCCAAAACCCAAGCAAAATCCCAATCCCAAACACCAACCACAATATCAATCCCAAACCCAACCACAACCGCAATCCCAAAACCCCAACCACAATCTCAAACCCAAACACAATCTCAATCCCAAACCTCAACCAGAAACTCAATCCCAAATCCGAGCAACAATCTCCATCCCCAACAGCAACCACAATCTCATTTCCAAAACCCCAACCACAATCTCAAACCCAACCCCCAACCTCAATCTCAATCCCAAACCCGAACCACAATCTCAATCCCATTTCCCAACCACAATCTCAATCCCAAATTCCAGCCACAATCTCAATTAACAAATCCCCAATCACAATCTGAATCCCAAACCCCAGCCACAATCTCAATTCCAAACCGCAACCACAATCTCAATCCCAAATCCCAGCCATAATCTCACTCCCAAACCACAACCATAATCTCAATACCAAACCCAAACTACAATCTCCATCCGAAACCCGAACCACAATCTCCATCGAAACCCAAACCACAATCTCAATCCCAAAACCCCAACCACAATCTCAAACCCAATCACAATCTCAATCCCAAACCTCAACCACAAACTCAATCCGAAATCCGAGCAACAATCTCCATCCCCAACCACAACCACAATCTCAATCCCAAAACACCAACCACATCTCAAACCCAAACCCAATCTCAATCCAAAACCCAAAACACAATCTCAATTACATACCCCAACCACAATGTCAATCCCAAACCCCAACCACATTCTCCATCCAAAACCCCAGCCATAATCACAATCCCAAACCCAAACCACAATCTCAATCCAAAATCCTAACCAGAATCGTATACCCAAACCCCAACCACAATCTCAATCTCAAAACCCCAACCACAATTTCAATCCCAAACCACAACCACAACGTCAATCCCAAATCCCAAGCACAATATCAATCCCAAACTCAACCACAACCTCAATCCCAAGCTCAACCACAACCTCAATCCCAAAACCCAAACCACAATCTCAAACCCAATGACAATCTCAATCACAAACCCCAACCACAATCTCAATTCCAAACCCCAAACAAAATCTCAATCCGAAACCCCAACCGCAATCTCAATCCCAACCCCCAACCACAATCTCAAACCCAAACCCGAACCACAATCTCAATCCCAAACCCCAACCACAATCTCAATCCCAAATTCCAGCCACAATCTCAATACCAAACCCCAATCACAATCTGAATCTCAAACCCCAGCCACAATCTCAATTCCAAACCGCAACCACAATCTCAATTCCAAATACCAGCCACAATCTCACTCCCAAACCACAACCATAATCTCAATACCAAACCCAAACCACAAACTCAATTACAAACCCCAACCACAATCTCAATCCCAAACCCCAACCACATTCTCCATCCAAAACCCGAGCCATGATCTCAATCCCAAACCCAAACCAGAATCGTAAACCCAAACTCCAACCACAATCTCAATCTCAAAACTCCAACCACAATTTCAATCCCAAACATCAACCACAACGTCAATCCCAAACCCCAAGCACAATATCTATCCCGAACCCAACCATAACCTCAATCCCAAAACCCCAACCACAATCTCAAACCCAATCACAATCTCAATCCCAAATCCCAACCACAATCTCAATTCCAAACCCTAAACAAAATCTCAATCCCAAACCCCAACCACAATCTCAATGCCACAAGCCAAGCACAATCTCAATCCGAAAACCCAACAACAAACTCAATCTCAAACCCCAACCACAATCTGAATTCCAAAACCCAAGCAAAATCCCAATCCCAAACACCAACCACAATATCAATCCCAAACCCAACCACAACCGCAATCCCAAAACCCCAACCACAATCTCAAACCCAAACACAATCTCAATCCCAAACCTCAACCAGAAACTCAATCCCAAATCCGAGCAACAATCTCCATCCCCAACAGCAACCACAATCTCATTTCCAAAACCCCAACCACAATCTCAATCCCAACCCCCAACCTCAATCTCAATCCCAAACCCGAACCACAATCTCAATCCCAATTCCCAACCACAATCTCAATCCCAAATTCCAGCCACAGTCTCAATTAACAAATCCCCAATCACAATCTGAATCCCAAACCCCAGCCACAATCTCAATTCCAAACCGCAACCACAATCTCAATCCCAAATCCCAGCCATAATCTCACTCCCAAACCACAACCATAATCTCAATACCAAACCCAAACCACAATCTCCATCCGAAACCCGAACCACAATCTCCATCGAAACCCAAACCACAATCTCAATCCCAAAACCCCAACCACAATCTCAAACCCAATCACAATCTCAATCCCAAACCTCAACCACAAACTCAATCCGAAATCCGAGCAACAATCTCCATCCCCAACCACAACCACAATCTCAATCCCAAAACACCAACCACATCTCAAACCCAAACCCAATCTCAATCCAAAACCCAAAACACAATCTCAATTACATACCCCAACCACAATCTCAATCCCAAACCCCAACCACATTCTCCATCCAAAACCCCAGCCATAATCACAATCCCAAACCCAAACCACAATCTCAATCCAAAATCCTAACCAGAATCGTATACCCAAACCCCAACCACAATCTCAATCTCAAAACCCCAACCACAATTTCAATCCCAAACCACAACCACAACGTCAATCCCAAATCCCAAGCACAATATCAATCCCAAACTCAACCACAACCTCAATCCCAAGCTCAACCACAACCTCAATCCCAAAACCCCAACCACAATCTCAAACCCAATCACAATCTCAATCACAAACCCCAACCACAATCTCAATTCCAAACCCCAAACAAAATCTCAATCCGAAACCCCAACCGCAATCTCAATCCCAACCCCCAACCACAATCTCAAACCCAAACCCGAACCACAATCTCAATCCCAAACCCCAACCACAATCTCAATCCCAAATTCCAGCCACAATCTCAATACCAAACCCCAATCACAATCTGAATCTCAAACCCCAGCCACAATCTCAATTCCAAACCGCAACCACAATCTCAATTCCAAATACCAGCCACAATCTCACTCCCAAACCACAACCATAATCTCAATACCAAACCCAAACCACAAACTCAATTACAAACCCCAACCACAATCTCAATCCCAAACCCCAACCACATTCTCCATCCAAAACCCGAGCCATGATCTCAATCCCAAACCCAAACCAGAATCGTAAACCCAAACTCCAACCACAATCTCAATCTCAAAACTCCAACCACAATTTCAATCCCAAACATCAACCACAACGTCAATCCCAAACCCCAAGCACAATATCTATCCCGAACCCAACCATAACCTCAATCCCAAAACCCCAACCACAATCTCAAACCCAATCACAATCTCAATCCCAAACCCCAACCACAATCTCAATTCCAAACCCAAAACAAAATCTCAATCCCAAACCCCAACCACAATATCAATCCCAAACCCAACCACAACCTCAATCCCAAAACACCAAATACAATCTCAAACCCAATCACAATCTCAATCCCAAATCTCAACCACAAACTCAATCCAAAATCCGAGCAACAATCTCAATCCAAAATCCCAAACACACTCTCAATTCCAAACCCCAAGCAAAATCTCAATCACAAAGCCCAACCGCAATCTCAATCCCACACCCCAACCACAATCTCAATCCCAAACCCCAACCACAATCTCAGTTCCAAACCCCAAACAAAATCTCAATCCCAAACCCCAACCGCAACTGGAATCACAAACCCAACCACAATCTCCATCCGAAACCCCAACCGCAATCTCAATCCCAACCCCCAACCACAATCTCAATCCCAAACCCGAACCACAATCTCAATCCCAAACCCCAACCACAATCTCAATCCCAAATTCCAGCCACAATCTCAATACCAAACCCCAATCACAATCTGAATCCCAAACCCCAGCCACAATCTCAATTCCAAACCGCAACCACAATCTCAATCCCAAATCCCAGCCACAATCTCACTCCCAAACCACAACCACAAACTCAATCCGAAATCCGAGCAACAATCTCCGTCCCCAACCACAACCACAATCTCAATCCCAAAACCCCAAACACATCTCAAACACAAACCCAAACCACAATCTCCATCCGAAACCCGAACCACAATCTCCATCCGAAACCCCAACCACAATCTCAATCCCAAAACCCCAGTCTAAATCTCAAACCCAATCACAATCTCAATCCCAAACCTCAACCACAAACTCAATCCGAAATCCGAGCAACAATCTCCGTCCCCAACCACAACCACAATCTCAATCCCAAAACCCCGACCACATCTCAAACACAAACCCAATCACAATCTCAATCCAAAACCCATACCACAATCTCAATCCCAAACCCCAACCACATTCTCCAACCAAAACCCGAGCCATAATCTCAATCCCAAACCCAAACCACAATCTCAATCCAAAACCCTAACCAGAATCGTAAACCCAAACCCCAACCACAATCTCAATCTCAAAACCCCAACCACAACCTCAATCCCAAAACCCCAACCACAATCTCAAACCCAATCACAATCTCAATCCCAAACCTCAACCACAAACTCAATCCGAAATCCGAGCAGCAATCTCAATCCCAAATCACAACCACAATCCCAATCACAATCTCAATCCCAAACCTCAACCACAAACTCAATCTGAAATCCGATCAACAATCTCAATCCCACACCCCAACCACAATCTCAGTCCCAAATCCCCAACCACAATCTCAATCCCAAACCCAAATCTCAATCCAAAACATTAACCAGAATCGTAAACCCAAATCCCAACCACACTCTCAATTCCAAACCCCAATCAAAATCTCAATCCGAAAGCCCAACCGCAATCTCAATCCCACACCCCAACCACAATCTCAATCCCAAACCTCAACCACAATCTCAATTTCAGACCTCAAACAAAATCTCAATCCCAAACCCCAAACACAATATCAATCCCAAACCCAACCGCAACCTCAATCCCAAAACCCCAACCACAATCTCAAACCGAATCACAATCTCAATCCCAAACCTCAACAACAAACTCAATCCGAAATACGAGCAACAATCTCAATTCCACACCCCAACCACAATCTCAATCCCAACCCCAACCACAATCTCAATCCCAAACCCCAATCACAATATCAATCCCAAAACCCCAACTACAATCTCAATCCAAAACCCAACTACAATCTCAATCCCAAACCACAACCAGAATCTCAATCCCAAACACCAACCACAATCTCAATCATGAAACCAGCCACAATCTCAATCCCAAACCACAACCACAATCTCAATCCCAAACCTGAACAACAATCTCAATCCCAAATCCCAACCACAATCTCAATTCCAAACCCAAAACATAATCTCAATCCCAAACCCCAACCACAATCTGAATGCCAAACCCCAAGCAAAATCCCAATCCCAAACCCCAGCCACAATCTCAATTCCAAACCGCAACCACAATCTCAATCCCAAATCCCAGCCCCAATCTCACTCCCAAACCACAACCATAATCTCAATACCAAACCCAAACCACAATCTCCATCCGAAACCCCAACCACAATCTCAATCCCAAAACCCCAGTCACAACCTCAAACCCAATCACAATCTCAATCCCAAACCTCAACCACAAACTCAATCCGAAATCCGAGAAACAATCTCCATCCCCAACCGCAACCACAATCACAATCCCAAAACCCCAACCACATCTCAAACCCAAACCCAATCACAATCTCAATCAAAAACCCATACCACAATCTCAATTACAAACCCCAACCACAATCTCAATCCCAAACCCCAACCACATTCTCCATCCAAAACCCCAGCCATAATCTCAATCCCAAACCCAAACCACAATCTCAATCCAAAACCCTAACCACATTCTCCATCCAAAACCCCAGCCATAATCTCAATCCCAAACCCAAACCACAATCCCAATCCAAAACCCTAACCAGAATCGTAAACCAAAACCCGAAGCACAATCTCAATCTCAAAACCCAAACCACAACCTCAATCCCAAAACCCCAACCACAATCTCAATCCAAAACCCTAACCAGAATCGTAAACCCAAACCCCAACCACAATCTCAATCTCAAAAGCCCAACCACAACCTCAATTCCAAAACCCCAACCACAATCTCAAACCCAATCACAATCTCAATCCCAAACCTCAACCACAAACTCAATCCGAAATCCGAGCAACAATCTCAATCCCAAATACTAACCACACTCTCAATTCCAAACGCCAAACAAAATCTCAATCCCAAAGCCCAACCGCAATCTCAATCCCACACCCCAACCACAATATCAATCCCAAACCCAACCACAACCTCAATCCCAAAACCCCAACCATAATCTCAAACCCAATCACAATCTCAATCCCAAACCTCAACCACAAACTCAATCCGAAATCCGAGCAACAATCTCAATCCCACACCCCAACCACAATCTCAATCCCAACCCCAACCACAATCTCAATCCCAAACCCCAACCACAATCTCAATCCCAAATCCCAAACAAAATCTCAATCCAAACCACAATCTCACTCCCAAAACCGCAACTACAATCTCAATCCAAAACCCAACTACAATCTCAATCCCAAACCACAACCAGAATCTCAATCCCAAACACCAACCACAATCTCAATCCCGAAACCAGCCACAATCTCAATCCCAAACCACAACCACAATCTCAATCCCAAACCTGAACAACAATCTCAATCCCAAATCCCAACCACAATCTCAATTCCAAACCCAAAACAAAATCTCAATCCCAAACCCCAACCACAATCTCAATGCCACACCCCAACCACAATCTCAATCCCAAAACCCAACCACAAACTCAATCCCAAACCCCAACAACAATCTGAATTCCAAACCCCAAGCAAAATCCCAATCCCAAACACCAACCACAATATCAATCCCAAATCCAACCACAACCGCAATCCCAAAACCCCAACCACAGTCTCAAACCCAAACACAATCTCAATCCCAAACCTGAACCAGAATCTCAATCCAAAATCCGAGCAACAATCTCCATCCCCAACAGCAACCACAATCTCAATCCCAAAACCCCAACCACAATCTCTAACCCAAACCCAATCACAATCTCACTCCAAAACCCAAACCACAATCTCAATCACAAACACCAACCACAATCTCAATCCCAAACCCCAACCACATTCTCCATTCAAAACCCTACCCACTATCTCAATCTCAAACCTCAACCACAATCTCAATGCAAAACCCTAACCAGAATCTCAATACCAAAAACCAGCCACAATCTCAATCCGAAAGCCCAACCACAATCTCAATCCCAAACCCCAACCATAATCTTAATCCCACACCCCAACCACAATCTCAATCCCAAACCCCAACCACAATCTCAGTTCCAAACTCCAAACAAAATCTCAATCCCAAACCCCAACCGCAACTGGAATCACAAACCCAACCACAATCTCCATCCGAAATCCCAACCGCAATCTCAATCCCAACCTCCAACCACAATCTCAATCCCAAACCCGAACCACAATCTCAATCCCAAACCCCAACCACAATCTCAGTTCCAAACGCCAAACAAAATCTCAATCCCAAACCCCAACCGCAACTGGAATCACAAACCCAACCACAATCTCCATCCGAAACCCCAACCGCAATCTCAATCCCAACCTCCAACCACAATCTCAATCCCAAACCCGAACCACAATCTCAATCACAAACCCCAACCACAATCTCAATCCCAAATTCCAGCCACAATCTCAATACCAAACCCCAATCACAATCTGAATCCCAAACCCCAGCCACAATCTCAATTCCAAACCGCAACCACAATCTCAATCCCAAATCCCAGCCACAATCTCACTCCCAAACCACAACCATAATCTCAATATCAAACCCAAACCACAATCTCCATCCGAAACCCGAACCACAATCTCCATCCGAAACCCCAACCACAATCTCAATTCCAAAACCCCAGTCACAATCTCAAACCCAATCACAATCTTAATCCCAAACCTCAACCACAAACTCATTCCGAAATCCGAGCAACAATCTCCATCCCCAACCGCAACCACAATCTCAATCCCAAAACCCCAACCACATCTCAAACACAAACCCAATCACAATCTCAATCCAAAACTCATACCACAATCTCAATCCCAAACCCCAACCACATTCTCCAACCAAAACCCAAGCCATAATCTCAATCCAAAACCCAAACCACAATCTCAATCCAAAACCCTAACCAGAATCGTAAACCCAAACCCCAACCACAATCTCAATCTCAAAAGCCCAACCACAACCTCAATTCCAAAACCCCAATCACAATCTCAATCCCAAACCTCAACCACAAACTCAATCCGAAATCCGAGCAACAATCTCAATCCCAAATCCTAACCACACTCTCAATTCCAAACGCCAAACAAAATCTCAATCCCAAAGCCCAACCGCAATCTCAATCCCACACCCCAACCACAATATCAATCCCAAACCCAACCACAACCTCAATCCCAAAACCCCAACCATAATCTCAAACCCAATCACAATCTCAATCCCAAACCTCAACCACAAACTCAATCCGAAATCCGAGCAACAATCTCAATCCCACACCCCAACCACAATCTCAATCCCAACCCCAACCACAATCTCAATCCCAAACCCCAACCACAATCTCAATCCCAAATCCCAAACAAAATCTCAATCCAAACCACAATCTCACTCCCAAAACCGCAACTACAATCTCAATCCAAAACCCAACTACAATCTCAATCCCAAACCACAACCAGAATCTCAATCCCAAACACCAACCACAATCTCAATCCCGAAACCAGCCACAATCTCAATCCCAAACCACAACCACAATCTCAATCCCAAACCTGAACAACAATCTCAATCCCAAATCCCAACCACAATCTCAATTCCAAACCAAAAACAAAATCTCAATCCCAAACCCCAACCACAATCTCAATGCCACACCCCAACCACAATCTCAATCCCAAAACCCAACCACAAACTCAATCCCAAACCCCAACAACAATCTGAATTCCAAACCCCAAGCAAAATCCCAATCCCAAACACCAACCACAATATCAATCCCAAATCCAACCACAACCGCAATCCCAAAACCCCAACCACAGTCTCAAACCCAAACACAATCTCAATCCCAAACCTCAACCAGAATCTCAATCCAAAATCTGAGCAACAATCTCCATCCCCAACAGCAACCACAATCTCAATCCCAAAACCCCAACCACAATCTCAAACCCAAACCCAATCACAATCTCACCCCAAAACCCAAACCACAATCTCAATCACAAACACCAACCACAATCTCAATCCCAAACCCCAACCACATTCTCCATTCAAAACCCTACCCACTATCTCAATCTCAAACCTCAACCACAATCTCAATGCAAAACCCTAACCAGAATCTCAATACCAAAAACCAGCCACAATCTCAATCCGAAAGCCCAACCACAATCTCAATCCCAAACCCCAACCATAATCTTAATCCCACACCCCAACCACAATCTCAATCCCAAACCCCAACCGCAACTGGAATCACAAACCCAACCACAATCTCCATCCGAAACCCCAACCGCAATCTCAATCCCAACCTCCAACCACAATCTCAATCCCAAACCCGAACCACAATCTCAATCCCAAACCCCAACCACAATCTCAGTTCCAAACGCCAAACAAAATCTCAATCCCAAACCCCAACCGCAACTGGAATCACAAACCCAACCACAATCTCCATCCGAAACCCCAACCGCAATCTCAATCCCAACCTCCAACCACAATCTCAATCCCAAACCCGAACCACAATCTCAATCACAAACCCCAACCACAATCTCAATCCCAAATCCCAGCCACAATCTCACTCCCAAACCACAACCATAATCTCAATATCAAACCCAAACCACAATCTCCATCCGAAACCCGAACCACAATCTCCATCCGAAACCCCAACCACAATCTCAATTCCAAAACCCCAGTCACAATCTCAAATCCAATCACAATCTTAATCCCAAACCTCAACCACAAACTCATTCCGAAATCCGAGCAACAATCTCCATCGCCAACCGCAACCACAATCTCAATCCCAAAACCCCAACCACATCTCAAACACAAACCCAATCACAATCTCAATCCAAAACTCATACCACAATCTCAATCCCAAACCCCAACCACATTCTCCAACCAAAACCCAAGCCATAATCTCAATCCAAAACCCAAACCACAATCTCAATCCAAAACCCTAACCAGAATCGTAAACCCAAACCCCAACCACAATCTCAATCTCAAAAGCCCAACCACAACCTCAATTCCAAAACCCCAATCACAATCTCAATCCCAAACCTCAACCACAAACTCAATCCGAAATCCGAGCAACAATCTCAATCCCAAATCCTAACCACACTCTCAATTCCAAACGCCAAACAAAATCTCAATCCCAAAGCCCAACCGCAATCTCAATCCCACACCCCAACCACAATATCAATCCCAAACCCAACCACAACCTCAATCCCAAAACCCCAACCATAATCTCAAACCCAATCACAATCTCAATCCCAAACCTCAACCACAAACTCAATCCGAAATCCGAGCAACAATCTCAATCCCACACCCCAACCACAATCTCAATCCCAACCCCAACCACAATCTCAATCCCAAACCCCAACCACAATCTCAATCCCAAATCCCAAACAAAATCTCAATCCAAACCACAATCTCACTCCCAAAACCGCAACTACAATCTCAATCCAAAACCCAACTACAATCTCAATCCCAAACCACAACCAGAATCTCAATCCCAAACACCAACCACAATCTCAATCCCGAAACCAGCCACAATCTCAATCCCAAACCACAACCACAATCTCAATCCCAAACCTGAACAACAATCTCAATCCCAAATCCCAACCACAATCTCAATTCCAAACCAAAAACAAAATCTCAATCCCAAACCCCAACCACAATCTCAATGCCACACCCCAACCACAATCTCAATCCCAAAACCCAACCACAAACTCAATCCCAAACCCCAACAACAATCTGAATTCCAAACCCCAAGCAAAATCCCAATCCCAAACACCAACCACAATATCAATCACAAATCCAACCACAACCGCAATCCCAAAATCCAACCACAGTCTCAAACCCAAACACAATCTCAATCCCAAACCTCAACCAGAATCTCAATCCAAAATTCGAGCAACAATCTCCATCCCCAACAGCAACCACAATCTCAATCCCAAAACCCCAACCACAATCTCAAACCCAAACCCAATCACAATCTCACTCCAAAACCCAAACCACAATCTCAATCACAAACACCAACCACAATCTCAATCCCAAACCCCAACCACATTCTCCATCCAAAACCCTACCCACTATCTCAATCCCAAACCTCAACCACAATCTCAATGCAAAACCCTAACCAGAATCTCAATACCAAAATCCAGCCACAATCTCAATCCGAAAGCCCAACCACAATCTCAATCCCAAACCCCAACCATAATCTTAATCCCACACCCCAACCACAATCTCAATCCCAAACCCCAACCACAATCTCAGTTCCAAACTCCAAACAAAATCTCAATCCCAAACCCGAACCGCAACTGGAATCACCTACCCAACCACAATCTCCATCCGAAACCCCAACCGCAATCTCAATCCCAACCTCCAACCACAATCTCAATCCCAAACCCGAACCACAATCTCAATCACAAACCCCAACCACAATCTCAATCCCAAATTCCAGCCACAATCTCAATACCAAACCCCAATCACAATCTGAATCCCAAACCCCAGCCACAATCTCAATTCCAAACCGCAACCACAATCTCAATCCCAAATCCCAGCCACAATCTCACTCCCAAACCACAACCATAATCTCAATATCAAACCCAAACCACAATCTCCATCCGAAACCCGAACCACAATCTCCATCCGAAACCCCAACCACAATCTCAATTCCAAAACCCCAGTCACAATCTCAAACCCAATCACAATCTTAATCCCAAACCTCAACCACAAACTCATTCCGAAATCCGAGCAACAATCTCCATCCCCAACCGCAACCACAATCTCAATCCCAAAACCCCAACCACATCTCAAACACAAACCCAATCACAATCTAAATCCAAAACTCATACCACAATCTCAATCCCAAACCCCAACCACATTCTCCAACCAAAACCCGAGCCATAATCTCAATCCAAAACCCAAACCACAATCTCAATCCAAAACCCTAACCAGAATCGTAAACCCAAACCCCAACCACAATCTCAATCTCAAAATCCCAACCACAACCTCAATCCCAAAACCCCAACCACAATCTCAAACCCAATCACAATCTCAATCCCAAACCTCAACCACAAACTCAATCCGAAATCCGAGCAACAATCTCAATCCCAAATCCCAACCACACTCTCAATTCCAAACGCCAAACAAAATCTCAATCCCAAAGCCCAACCGCAATCTCAATCCCACACCCCAACCACAATCTCAATCCCAAACCCCAACCACAATCTCAGTTCCAAACCCCAAACAAAATCTCAATCCCAAACCCCAAACACAATCTCGATCCCAAACCACAACCAGAATCTCAATCCCAAACACCAACCACAATCTCAATCCCGAAACCAGCCACAATCTCAATCCCAAACCACAACCACAATCTCAATCCCAAACCTGAACAACAATCTCAATCCCAAATCCCAACCACAATCTCAATTCCAAACCCAAAACAAAATCTCAATCCCAAACCCCAACCACAATCTCAATGCCACACCCCAACCACAATCTCAATCCCAAAACCCAACCACAAGGACAATACCAAACCCCAACAACAATGGCCTCCTTCTGCACTGTAAATTCTATGATCTATGATCTATGAACAATCTGAATTCCAAACCCCAAGCAAAATCCCAATCCCAAATACCAACCACAATATCAATCCCAAACCCAACCACAACCGCAATCCCAAAACCCCAACCACAATCTCAAACCCAAACACAATCTCAATCCCAAACCTCAACCAGAATCTCAATCCCAAATCCGAGCAACAATCTCCATCCCCAACAGCAACCACAATCTCAATCCCAAAACCCCAACCACAATCTCAAACCCAAACCCAATCACAATCTCACTCCAAAACCCAAACCACAATCTCAATCACAAACACCAACCACAATCTCAATCCCAAACCCCAACCACATTCTCCATCCAAAACCCGAGCCAGAATCTCAATCCCAAACTTCAACCACAATCTCAATGCAAAACCCTAACCAGAATCTCAATACTAAAATCCAGCCACAATCTCAATCCGAAAGCCCAACCACAATCTCAATCTCAAACCCCAACCATAATCTTAATCCCACACCCCAACCACAAACTCAATCCCAAACCCCAACCACAATCTCAGTTCCAAACTCCAAACAAAATCTCAATCCCAAACCCCAACCGCAACTGGAATCACAAACCCAACCACAATCTCCATCCGAAACCCCAACCGCAATCTCAATCCCAACCTCCAACCACAATCTCAATCCCAAACCCGAACCACAATCTCAATCACAAACCCCAACCACAATCTCAATCCCAAATTCCAGCCACAATCTCAATACCATACCCCAATCACAATCTGAATCCCAAACCCCAGCCACAATCTCAATTCCAAACCGCAACCACAATCTCAATCCCAAATCCCAGCCACAATCTCACTCCCAAACCACAACCATAATCTCAATATCAAACCCAAACCACAATCTCCATCCGAAACCCGAACCACAATCTCCATCCGAAACCCCAACCACAATCTCAATTCCAAAACCCCAGTCACAATCTCAAACCCAATCACAATCTCAATCCCAAACCTCAACCACAAACTCAATCCGAAATCCGAGCAACAATCTCCATCCCCAACCGCAACCACAATCTCAATCCCAAAACCACAACCACATCTCAAACACAAACCCAATCACAATCTCAATTCAAAGCCCATACCACAATCTCAATCCCAAACCCCAACCACATTCTCCAACCAAAACCTGAGCCATAATCTCAATCCAAAATCCAAACCACAATCTCAATCCAAAACCCTAACCAGAATCGTAAACCGAAACCCCAACCACAATCTCAATCTCAAAACCCCAACCACAACCTCAATCCCAAAACCCCAACCACAATCTCAAACCCAATCACAATCTCAATCCCAAACCTCAACCACAAACTCAATCCGAAATCCGAGCAACAATCTCAATCCCAAATCCCAACCACACTCTCAATTCCAAACGCCAAACAAAATCTCAATCCCAAAGACCAACCGCCATCTCAATCCCACACCCCAACCACAATCTCAATCCAAAACCCAAACCACAATCTCAATCCAAAACCCTAACCAGAATCGTAAACCGAAACCCCAACCACAACCTCAATCCCAAAACCCCAACCACAATCTCAAACCCAAAACCCCAACCACAATCTCAAACCCAATCACAATCTCAATCCCAAACCTCAACCACAAACTCAATCTGAAATCCGATCAACAATCTCAATCCCACACCCCAACCACAATCTCAATCCCAACCCCAACCACAATCTCAATCCCAAACCCCAACCACAATCTCAATCCCAAAACCGCAACTACAATCTCAATCCAAAACCCAACTACAATCTCAATCCCAAACGACAACCAGAATCTCAATCCCAAACACCAACCACAATCTCAATCCCGAAACCAGCCACAATCTCAATCCCAAACCACAACCACAATCTCAATCCCAAACCTGAACAACAATCTCAATCCCAAATCCCAACCACAATCTCAATTCCAAACCCAAAACAGAATCTCAATCCCAAACCCCAACCACAATCTGAATTCCAAACCCCAAGAAAAATCCCAATCCCAAATCCCAGCCACAATCTCAATTCCAAACCGCAACCACAATCTCAATCCCAAATCCCAGTCCCAATCTCACTCCCAAACCACAACCATAATCTCAATACCAAACCGAAACCACAATCTCCATCCGAAACCCGAACCACAATCTCAATCCAAAACCCTAACCACAATCTCAATCCCAAAACCCCAGTCACAATCTCAAACCCAATCACAATCTCAACCACAAACCTCAACCACAAACTCAATCCGAAATCCGAGCAACAATCTCCATCCCCACCCGCAACCACAATCTCAATCCCAAAACCACAACCACATCTCAAACCCAAACACAATCACAATCTCAATCCAAACCCCAATCTCAATCCCAAAACCGCAACTACAATCTCAATCCAAAACCCAACTACAATCTCAATCCCAAACGACAACCAGAATCTCAATCCCAAACACCAACCACAATCTCAATCCCGAAACCAGCCACAATCTCAATCCCAAACCACAACCACAATCTCAATCCCAAACCTGAACAACAATCTCAATCCCAAATCCCAACCACAATCTCAATTCCAAACCCAAAACAGAATCTCAATCCCAAACCCCAACCACAATCTGAATTCCAAACCCCAAGAAAAATCCCAATCCCAAATCCCAGCCACAATCTCAATTCCAAACCGCAACCACAATCTCAATCCCAAATCCCAGCCCCAATCTCACTCCCAAACCACAACCATAATCTCAATACCAAACCGAAACCACAATCTCCATCCGAAACCCGAACCACAATCTCCATCCGAAACCCTAACCACAATCTCAATCCCAAAACCCCAGTCACAATCTCAAACCCAATCACAATCTCAACCACAAACCTCAACCACAAACTCAATCCGAAATCCGAGCAACAATCTCCATCCCCACCCGCAACCACAATCTCAATCCCAAAACCACAACCACATCTCAAACCCAAACACAATCACAATCTCAATCCAAAATCCATACCACAATCTCAATTACAAACCCCAACCACAATCTCAAACCCCAACCACATTCTCCATCCAAAACCCAAACCACAATCTCAATCCAAAACCCTAACCAGAATCGTAAATCGAAACCCCAACCACAACCTCAATCCCAAAACCCCAACCACAATCTCAAACCCAAAACCCCAACCACAATCTCAAACCCAATCACAATCTCAATCCCAAACCTCAACCACAAACTCAATCTGAAATCCGATCAACAATCTCAATCCCACACCCCAACCACAATCTCAATCCCAACCCCAACCACAATCTCAATCGCAAACCCCAACCACAATCTCAATCCCAAAACCGCAACTACAATCTCAATCCAAAACCCAACTACAATCTCAATCCCAAACGACAACCAGAATCTCAATCCCAAACACCAACCACAATCTCAATCCCGAAACCAGCCACAATCTCAATCCCAAACCACAACCACAATCTCAATCCCAAACCTGAACAACAATCTCAATCCCAAATCCCAACCACAATCTCAATTCCAAACCCAAAACAGAATCTCAATCCCAAACCCCAACCACAATCTGAATTCCAAACCCCAAGAAAAATCCCAATCCCAAATCCCAGCCACAATCTCAATTCCAAACCGCAACCACAATCTCAATCCCAAATCCCAGCCCCAATCTCACTCCCAAACCACAACCATAATCTCAATACCAAACCGAAACCACAATCTCCATCCGAAACCCGAACCACAATCTCCATCCGAAACCCTAACCACAATCTCAATCCCAAAACCCCAGTCACAATCTCAAACCCAATCACAATCTCAACCACAAACCTCAACCACAAACTCAATCCGAAATCCGAGCAACAATCTCCATCCCCACCCGCAACCACAATCTCAATCCCAAAACCACAACCACATCTCAAACCCAAACACAATCACAATCTCAATCCAAAATCCATACCACAATCTCAATTACAAACCCCAACCACAATCTCAAACCCCAACCACATTCTCCATCCAAAACCCCAGCCATAATCTCACTCCAAAACCCAAACCACAATCTCAATCACAAACCCCAACCACAATCTCAATCCCAAACCCCAACCACATTCTCCATCCAAAACCCTATCCAGAATCTCAATACCAAAATCCAGCCACAATCTCAATCCGACAGCCCAACCACAATCTCAATCTGAAACCCCAAACACAATCTCAATCCCAAACCCCAACCATAATCTTAATCCCACACCCCAACCACAATCTCAATCCCAAATCCCAACTACAATCTCAGTTCCAAACTCCAAACAAAATCTCAATCCCAAACCCCAACCGCAACTGGAATCACAAACCCAACCACAATCTCCATCCGAAACCCCAACCTCAATCTCTATCCCAACCCCCAACCACAATCTCAATCCCAAACCCGAACCACAATCTCAATCCCAATCCCCCACCACAATCTCAATCCCAAATTCCAGCCACAATCTCAATACCAAACCCCAATCACAATCAGAATCCCAAACCCCAGCCACAATCTCAATTCCAAACCCCCAACCACATCTCAAACACAAACCCAATCACAATCTCAATCCAAAACCCATACCACAATCTCAATCCCAAACCCCAACCACATTCTCCATCCAAAACCCTAGCCACTATCTCAATCCCAAACCTCAACCACAATCTCAATGCAAAACCCTAACCAGAATTTCAATACCAAAATCCAGCCACAATCTCAATCTGAAAGCCCAACCACAATCTCAATCTCAAACCCCAAAAACAATCTCAATCCCAAATCCCAACCATAATCTTAATCCCAAACCCCAACCACAATCTCAATCCCAAACGCCAACCACAATCTAAATCCCAAAACCGTAAACACAATCTGAATGCCAATGCCCAACCACAATCTGAATCCCAAACCACAACCATAATCTCAATCCCAAACCCAAACCACAATCTCCATTCGAAACCTGAACCACAATCTCCATCCGAACCCCAATGACAATCTCAATCCCAAAACCCCAACCACAATCTCAATCCCAAATATGAACAACAATCTCAATCCCAAACCTCAAACAAAATCTCAATCCCAAACCCCAACCACAATATCAATCCCAAACCCAACCAGAACCTCAATCCCAAAACCCCAACAACAATCTCAAACACAATCACAATCTCAATCCCAAACCTCAACCACAAACTCAATCCGAAATCCGAGCAACAATCTCAATCCCAAATCCCAACCACACTCTCAATTCCAAACCCGAAACAAAATCTCAATCCCAAAGCTCAACCGCAATCTCAATCCCACACCCCAACCACAATCTCAATCCCAAACCACAACCACAATCTCAAATCCAAACCCCAAACAAAATCTCAATCCCAAACCCCAAACACAATATCAATCCCAAACCCAACCACAATCTCCATCCGAAACCCCAACCGCAATCTCAATCCCAACCCCCAACCGCAATCTCAATCCCAGCCCCCAACCACAATCTCAAACCCAATCACAATCTCAATCCCAAATCTCAACCACAAACTCAATCCGAAATCCGAGCAACAATCTCCATCCCCAACCGCAACCACAATCTCAATCCCAAAACCCCAACCACATCTCAAACCCAAACCCAATCACAATCTCAATCCAAAACCCAACCACATTCTCCATCCAACACCCCAGCCATAATCTCAATCCCAAACCCAAACGAAAATCTCAATCCAAAACCCTATCAGAATCGTAAACCCAAACCCCAACCACAATCTCAATCTCAAAATCCCAACCACAATTTCAAACCCAATCACAATCTCAATCCCAAACCCCAACCACAATCTCAATTCCAAACCCCAAACAAAATCTCAATCCCAAACCCCAACCACAATATCAATTCCAAACCCAACCACAACCTCAATCCCAAAACCCCAACCACAATCTCAAACCCAATCACAATCTCACGCCAAAACCCAAACCACAATCTCAATCACAAACCCCAACCACAATCTCAATCCCAAACCCCAACCACATTCTCCATCCAAAACCCTAGCCACTATCTCAAACCCAAACCTCAACCACAATCTCAATGCAAAACCCTAACCAGAATTTCAATACCAAAATCCAGCCACAATCTCAATCCGAAAGCCCAACCACAATCTCAATCTCAAACCCCAAACACAATCTCAATCCCAAACCCCAACCATAATCTTAATCCCAAACCCCAACCACAATCTCAATCCCAAACGCCAACCACAATCTTAATCCCAAAACCGTAAACACAATCTGAATGCCAATGCCCAACCACAATCTGAATCCCAAACCACAACCATAATCTCAATCCCACACCCAAACCACAATCGCCATCCGAAACCTGAACCACAATCTCCATCCGAACCCCAATGACAATCTCAATCCCAAAACTCCAACCACAATCTCAATCCCAAACATGAACAACAATCTCAATCCCAAACCCCAAACAAAATCTCAATCCCAAACCCCAACCACAATATCAATCCCAAACCCAACCAGAACCTCAATCCCAAAACCCCAACAACAATCTCAAACACAATCACAATCTCAATCCCAAACCTCAACCACAAACTCAATCCGAAATCCGAGCAACAATCTCAAATCCAAACCCCAAACAAAATCTCAATCCCAAACCCCAAACACAATATCAATCCCAATCCCAACCACACTCTCAATTCCAAACCCGAAACAAAATCTCAATCCCAAAGCTCAACCGCAATCTCAATCCCACACCCCAACCACAATCTCAATCCCAAACCCCAACCACAATCTCAAATCCAAACCCCAAACAAAATCTCAATCCCAAACCCCAAACACAATATCAATCCCAAACCCAACCACAATCTCCATCCGAAACCCCAACCGCAATCTCAATCCCAACCCCCAACCACAATCTCAATCCCAAACCCGAACCACAATCTCAATCACAATCCCCAACCACAATCTCAATCCCAAATTCCAGCCACAATCTCAATACCAAACCCCAATCACAATCTGAATCCTAAACCCCAGCCACAATATCAATTCCAAAGCGCAACCACAATCTCAATCCCAAATCCCAGCCACAATCTCACTCCCAAACCGCAACCATAATCTCAATACCAAACCCAAACCACAATCTCAATCCGAAACCCGAACCACCAATCTCCATCCGAAGCCCCAACCACAATCTCAATCCCAACCCCCAACCACAATCTCAAACCCAATCACAATCTCAATCCCAAATCTCAACCACAAACTCAATCCGAAATCCGAGCAACAATCTCCATCCCCAACCGCAACCACAATCTCAATCCCAAAACCCCAACCACATCTCAAACCCAAACCCAATCACAATCTCAATCCAAAACCCAACCACATTCTCCATCCAAAACCCCAGCCATAATCTCAATCCCAAACCCAAACGAAAATCTCAATCCAAAACCCTATCAGAATCGTAAACCCAAACCCCAACCACAATCTCAATCTCAAAATCCCAACCACAATTTCAAACCCAATCACAATCTCAATTCCAAACCCCAAACAAAATCTCAATCCCAAACCCAAACCACAATATCAATTCCAAACCCAACCACAACCTCAATCCCAAAACCCCAACCACAATCTCAATCACAATCACAATCTCAATCCCAAACCTCAACCACAAACTCAATCTGAAATCCGAGCAACAATCTCAATCCCAAACCCCAAAGAAAATCTCAATCCCAAACCCCAAACACAACCTCAATCCCAAAACCCCAACCACAATCTCAAACCCAATCACAATCTCAATCCCAAACCTCAACCACAAATTTAATCCGAAATCCGAGCAACAATCTCAATCCCACACCACAACCACAATCTCAATCTCAACCTCAACCACAATCTCAATCCCAAACCCCAACCACAATCTCAATCCCAAACCCCAAATAAAATCTGAATCCGAACCCCAACCACAATCTCAATCTCAAAACCGCAACTACAATCTCAATCCAAAACCCAACTACAATCTCAATCCAAAACCACAACCAGAATCTCAATCCCAAACACCAACCACAATCTCAATCCCGAAACCAGCCACAATCTCAATCCCAAGCCTCAACCACAAACTCAATCTGAAATCCGAGCAACAATCTCAATCCCAAGTCCCAACCACACTCTCAATTCCAAACCCCAAACAAAATCTCAATCCCAAAGCTCAACCGCAATCTCAATCCCACACCCCAACCACAGACTCAATCCCAAACCCCAACTACAATCTCAATTCCAAACCCCAAACAAAATCTCAATCCCAAACCCCAAACACAATATCAATCCCAAACCCAACCACAATCTCCATCCGAAACCCCAACCGCAATCTCAATCCCAACCCCCAACCACAATCTCAATCCCAAACCCGAACCACAATCTCAATCACAATCCCCAACCACAATCTCAATCCCAAATTCCAGCCACAATCTCAATACCAAACCCCCAACCACAATCTCAATCCCAAGTCCCAGCCACAATCTCACTCCCAAACCGCAACCATAATCTCAATACCAAACCCAAACCACAATCTCCATCCGAAACCCGAACCACCAATCTCCATCCGAAACCCCAACCACAATCTCAATGCCAAAACCCCAACCACAATCTCAAACCCAATCACAATCTCAATCCCAAATCTCAACCACAAACTCAATCCGAAATCCGAG
This sequence comes from Scyliorhinus torazame, assembly GCF_047496885.1. Classification (NCBI taxonomy): domain Eukaryota; kingdom Metazoa; phylum Chordata; class Chondrichthyes; order Carcharhiniformes; family Scyliorhinidae; genus Scyliorhinus; species Scyliorhinus torazame. Next base: position 70,149,474 of record NC_092722.1, on the reverse strand, counting down.
CAACAATCTCCATCCCCAACCGCAACCACAATCTCAATCCCCAAACCCCAAACACATCTCAAACCCAAACCCAATCACAATCTCAATCCAAAACCCAAACCACAATCTCAATTACAAACCCCAAACACAATCTCAATCCCAAACCCCAACCACATTCTCCATCCAAAACCCCAGCCATAATCTCAATCCCAACCCAAACCACAATCTCAATCCAAAACCCTAACCTGAATCGTAAACACAAACCCCAACCACAATCTCAATCTCAAAATCCCAACCACAATTTCAATCCCAAACCTCAACCACAACGTCAATCCCAAACCCCAAGCACAATATCAATCCCAAACACAACCACAACCTCAGTCCCAAAACCCCAACCACAATTTCAAACCCAATCACAATCTCAATCCCAAACCCCAACCACAATCTCAATTCCAAACCCCAAACAAAATCTCAATCCCAAACCCCAACCACAATATCAATCCCAAACCCAACCACAACCTCAATCCCAAAACCCCAACCACAATCTCAATCCCAATCCCAATCTCAATCCCAAACCTCAACCACAAACTCAATCTGAAATCCGAGCAACAATCTCAATCCCAAATCCCAACCACACTCTCAATTCCAAACCCCAAACAAAATCTCAATCCCAAAGCCCAACCACAATCTCAATCCCACACCCCAACCACAATCTCAATCCCAAACCCCAACCACAATCTCAATTCCAAACCCCAAACAAAATCTCAATTCCAAACCTCAACCACAACGTCAATCCCAAACCCCAAGCACAATATCAATCCCAAACCCAACCACAACCTCAATCCCAAAACCCCAACCACAATCTCAAACCCAATCACAATCTCAATCCCAAACCTCAACCACAAATTTAATCCGAAATCCGAGCAACAATCTCAATCCCACACCCCAACCACAATCTCAATCCCAACCCCAACCACAATCTCAATTCCAAAACCCAAACATAATCTCAATCCCAAACCCCAACCACAATCTCAATCCCAAACCCCAACCACATACTCAATCCCAAACCCCAACCAATCTCAATCCCAAAGCCCAACCACAATCTCAATCCCACACCCCAACCACAATCTCAATCCCCAAACCCAACAAGAATCTCAATCCCAAACGCTAACCACAATCTCAATTCCAAAACCCAAACATAATCTCAATCCCAAACCCCAACCACAGTCTCAATCCCAAACCCCAACCACATACTCAATCCCAAACACCAACCAATCTCAATCCCAAAGCCCAACCACAATCACAATCCCAAACCACAATCTGAATCCCAAAACCCAACGACAATCTCAATCCCAAACCCCAACCAAAACCTCAATTCAAAACCACAAACACAATCTCAATCCCAAATCACAACCACAATCTACATCCAAAACCCCAACGACAAACTCAATCAGAAAACCCCCAACCACAATCTCAATCTCAAACCTGAACAACAATCTCAATCACAAATCCCACCCACAATCTGAATTCCAAACTGCAAACAAAATCTCAATCCCACACCCCAACCACAATCTCTTTTTTTTTTTAATTAAAAATTTTATTGAAAATTTTTGGTCGACCAACACAGTACATTGTGCATCCTTTACACAATATTATAACAACACAAATAACAATGACCTATTTTATAAACAAAAAATGAATAAATAATAAATAACAAAAAATGAAAACTAGCCCGAATTGGCAACTGCCTTGTCACAAGTAACACTCTCCAAAAATATAATTTAACAGTCCAATATATAATTATCTGTAGCAATGACCTATACATACTATACAGTATATATTAACAACCCTGAGAGTCCTTCTGGTTCCTCCTCCCACCCCCCCCCCCCCACCCCTCCCCCCCCCCCCCCCCCCGATCCTGGGCTGCTGCTGCCGCCTTCTTTTTCCCATTCCGTCTATCTTTCTGCGAGGTATTCGACGAACGGTTGCCACCGCCTGGTGAACCCTTGAGCCGACCCCCTTAGGACGAACTTAATCCGCTCTAGCTTTATAAACCCCGCCATGTCATTTATCCAGGTCTCCACCCCCGGGGGCTTGGCTTCTTTCCACATTAGCAATATCCTGCGCCGAGCTACTAGGGACGCAAAGGCCAAAACATCGGCCTCTCTCGCCTCCTGCACTCCCGGCTCTTGTGCAACCCCAAATATAGCCAATCCCCAGCTTGGTTCGACCCGGACTCCTACTACTTTTGAAAGCACCTTTGTCACCCCCATCCAAAACCCCTGTAGTGCCGGGCATGACCAAAACATATGGGTATGATTCGCTGGGCTTCTCGAGCACCTCGCACACCTATCCTCCACCCCAAAAAATTTACTGAGCCGTGCTCCAGTCATATGTGCCCTGTGTAATACCTTAAACTGAATCAGGCTTAGCCTGGCACACGAGGACGACGAGTTTACCCTGCTTAGGGCATCTGCCCACAGCCCCTCCTCGATCTCCTCCCCCAGCTCTTCTTCCCATTTCCCTTTTAGTTCATCTACCATAGTCTCCCCTTCGTCCCTCATTTCCCTATATATATCTGACACCTTACCATCCCCCACCCATGTCTTTGAGATCACTCTGTCCTGCACCTCTTGTGTCGGGAGCTGCGGGAATTCCCTCACCTGTTGCCTCGCAAAAACCCTCAGTTGCATATACCTGAATGCATTCCCTTGGGGCAACCCATATTTCTCGGTCAGCGCTCCCAGACTCGCGAACTTCCCATCCACAAACAGATCTTTCAGTTGCGTTATTCCTGCTCTTTGCCACATTCCATATCCCCCATCCATTCCCCCCGGGGCAAACCTATGGTTGTTTCTTATCGGGGACCCCCCCCAAGGCTCCAGTCTTTCCCCTATGCCGTCTCCACTGTCCCCAAATCTTCAGTGTAGCCACCACCACCGGGCTTGTGGTGTAGTTCCTCGGTGAGAACGGCAATGGGGCTGTCACCATAGCCTGTAGGCTAGTCCCCCTACAGGACGCCCTCTCTAATCTCTTCCACGCCGCTCCCTCCTCCTCTCCCATCCACTTACTCACCATTGAAATATTAGCGGCCCAATAATACTCACTTAGGCTCGGTAGTGCCAGCCCCCCCCTATCCCTGCTACGCTGTAAGAATCCCTTCCTCACTCTCGGGGTCTTCCCGGCCCACACAAAACCCATGATGCTCTTTTCAATCCTTTTTAAAAAAGCCTTCGTGATCACCACCGGGAGGCACTGAAACACAAAGAGGAATCTCGGGAGGACCACCATCTTAACCGCCTGCACCCTCCCTGCCATTGACAGGGATACCATATCCCATCTCTTGAAATCCTCCTCCATCTGTTCCACCAACCGCGTTAAATTTAACCTATGCAATGTGCCCCAATTCTTAGCTATCTGGATCCCCAGGTAACAAAAGTCCCTTGTTACCTTCCTCAACGGTAGGTCCTCTATTTCTCTACTCTGCTCCCCTGGATGCACCACAAACAACTCACTTTTCCCCATGTTCAATTTATACCCTGAAAAATCCCCAAACTCCCCAAGTATCCGCATTATTTCTGGCATCCCCTCCGCCGGGTCCGCCACGTATAGTAGAAAATCGTCCGCATACAAAGATACCCGGTGCTCTTCTCCTCCCCTAAGTACTCCCCTCCACTTCTTGGAACCCCTCAATGCTATCGCCAGGGGCTCAATCGCCAGTGCAAACAATAATGGGGACAGAGGGCATCCCTGCCTTGTCCCTCTATGGAGCCGAAAATATGCAGATCCCCGTCCATTCGTGACCACGCTCGCCACTGGGGCCCTATACAACAGCTGCACCCATCTAACATACCCCTCTCCAAAACCAAATCTCCTCAACACCTCCCACAAATAATCCCACTCCACTCTATCAAATGCTTTCTCGGCATCCATCGCCACTACTATCTCCGTTTCTCCCTCTGGTGGGGCCATCATCATTCCCCCTAACAACCTCCGTATATTCGTGTTCAGCTGTCTCCCCTTCACAAACCCAGTTTGGTCCTCGTGGACCACCCCCGGGACACATTCCTCTATTCTCATTGCCATTACCTTGGCCAGGACCTTGGCATCTACATTTAGGAGGGAAATAGGTCTATAGGACCCGCATTGTAGCGGGTCCTTTTCCTTCTTTCAGAGAAGCGATATCGTTGCTTCAGACATAGTCGGGGGCAGTTGTCCCCTTTCCTTTGCCTCATTAAAGGTCCTCGTCAGTACCGGGGCGAGCAAGTCCACATATTTTCTATAGAATTCGACTGGGAATCCATCCGGTCCCGGGGCCTTTCCCGCCTGCATGCTCCTAATTCCTTTCACCACTTCTTCTACCTCGATCTGTGCTCCCAGTCCCACCCTTTCCTGCTCTTCCACCTTGGGAAATTCCAGCCGATCCAAGAAGCCGATCATTCTCTCCCTCCCATCCGGGGGTTGAGCTTCATATAATTTTTTATAAAATGTCTTGAACACTCCATTCACTCTCTCCGCTCCCCGCTCCATCTCTCCTTCCTCATCCCTCACTCCCCCTATTTCCCTCGCTGCTCCCCTTTTCCTCAATTGGTGTGCCAGCAACCTGCTCGCCTTCTCCCCATATTCGTACTGTACACCCTGTGCCTTCCTCCATTGTGCCTCTGTAGTCAGCAAGTCAAATTCTACATGTAGCCTTTGCCTTTCCCTGTACAGTCCCTCCTCCGGTGTTTCCGCATATTGTCTGTCCACCCTCAAAAGTTCTTGCAGCAACCGCTCCAATTCCTTACTCTCCTGCTTCCCTTTATGTGCCCTTATTGATATCAGCTCCCCTCTAACCACCGCCTTCAACGCCTCCCAGACTACTCCCACCTGGACCTCCCCATTATCATTGAGTTCCAAGTACTTTTCAATGCACCCCCTCACCCTTAGGCACACCCCCTCATCTGCCATTAGTCCCATGTCCATTCTCCAGGGTGGGGCGCCCTCCTGTTTCCTCCCCTATCTCCAAGTCCACCCAGTGTGGAGCGTGATCCGAAATGGCTATAGCCGTATACTCCGTTCCCCTCACCTTCGGGATCAATGCCCTACCCAGCACAAAAAAGTCTATTCGCGAGTAGACTTTATGGACGTAGGAGAAAAACGAGAACTCCTTACTCCTAGGTCTGCTAAGTCTCCACGGGTCTACACCTCCCATCTGCTCCATAAAATCTTTAAGTACCTTGGCTGCTGCCGGCCTCCTTCCAGTCCTGGACTTCGACCTATCCAGCCCTGGTTCCAACACCGTATTAAAATCTCCCCCCATTATCAGCTTTCCCATCTCTAGGTCCGGAATGCGTCCTAGCATCCGCCTCATAAAATTGGCATCATCCCAGTTCGGGGCATATACGTTTACCAAAACCACCGTCTCCCCCTGTAGTTTGCCACTCACCATCACGTATCTGCCCCCGTTATCCGCCACTATAGTCTTTGCCTCGAGCATTACCCGCTTCCCCACTAATATAGCCACCCCCCTGTTTTTCGCATCTAGCCCCGAATGGAACACCTGCCCCACCCATCCTTTGCGTAGCCTAACCTGGTCTATCAGTTTCAGGTGCGTTTCCTGTAACATAACCACGTCTGCCTTAAGTTTCTTAAGGTGTGCGAGTACCCGTGCCCTCTTTATCGGCCCGTTCAGCCCTCTCACGTTCCACGTGATCAGCCGAGTTGGGGGGCTTCCTACCCCCCCCCCCCCCCCTTGTCGATTAGCCATCACCTTTTTCCAGCTCCTCACCCGGTTCCCACGCAGCTGTATCTCCCCCAGGCGGTGCCCCCCCGCCCATCCTCTCCCATACCAGCTCCCCCCTCTCCCCAGCAGCAGCAACCCAGTAATTCCCCCCTACCACCCCCCCCCCCGCTAGATCCCCCGCTAGCGTAATTACTCCCCCCATGTTGCTCCCAGAAGTCAGCAAACTCTGGCTGACCTCGGCTTCCCCCCGTGACCTCGGCTCGCACCGTGCGACGCCCCCTCCTTCCTGCTTCTCTATTCCCGCCATGATTATCATAGCGCGGGAACCAAGCCCGCGCTTCTCCCTTGGCCCCACCCCCAATGGCCAACGCCCCATCTCCTCCACCTCCCCTCCTCCCCCATCACCACCTGTGGGAGAGAGAAAAGTTATCACATCGCAGGATTAGTACATAAAACCCCTCTTTGCCCCCCACATTCGCCCCACCACTTTGTTCGAACGTTCTTTTTAATAACCCGCTCATTCCAGTTTTTCTTCCACAATAAAAGTCCACGCTTCATCTGCCGTCTCAAAGTAGTGGTGCCTCCCTCGATATGTGACCCACAGTCTTGCCGGTTGCAGCATTCCAAATTTTATCTTCTTTTTATGAAGCACCGCCTTGGCCCGATTAAAGCTCGCCCTCCTTCTCGCCACCTCCGCACTCCAGTCTTGATAAACGCGGATCACCGCGTTCTCCCATTTACTGCTCCGAGTTTTCTTCGCCCATCTAAGGACCATTTCTCTATCCTTAAAACGGAGGAATCTCACCACTATGGCTCTGGGAATTTCTCCTGCTCTCGGTCCTCGCGCCATCACTCGGTATGCTCCCTCCACCTCCAACGGACCCGCCGGGGCCTCCGCTCCCATTAACGAGTGTAGCATCGTGCTCACATATGCCCCGACGTCCGCTCCCTCCACACCTTCAGGAAGACCAAGAATCCTCAGGTTGTTCCTCCTTGCGTTGTTTTCCAGTGCCTCCAACCTTTCCACACATCGTTTCTGATGTGCCTCCTGCGTCTCCGTCTTCACCACCAGGCCCTGTATATCGTCCTCATTCTCGGCTGCCTTTGCCTTCACGACCCGAAGCTCCTGCTCCTGGGTCTTTTGTTCCTCCTTTAGCCCTTCGATCGCCTGTAGTATCGGGGCCAACAGCTCTTTCTTCATTTCCTTTTTGATCTCTTCCACACAGCATTTCAAGAACTCTTGTTGTTCAGGGCCCCATGTTAAACTGCCACCTTCCGACGCCATCTTGGTTTTTGCTTGCCTTCCTTGCCGCTGTTCTAAAGGATCCACTGCAATCTGGCCACTCTCTCCTCCTTTTTCCATCCGTATCCAGGGGGGATTCCCTTCTGGTTTACCGCACAGTGTTTATCGCCGTCAAAATTGCCGTTGGGGCTCCTATCAAGAGCCCAAAAGTCCGTTTCACAGGGAGCTGCCGAAACGTGCGACTCAGCTGGTCATCGCCGCACCCGGAAGTCCCCCAACCACAATCTCAATGCCACACCCCAACCACAATCTCAATCCCAAAACCCAACCACAGGCTCAATCCCAAACCCCAACAACAATCTGAATTCCAAACCCCAAGCAAAATCCCAATCCCAAACACCAACCACAATATCAATCCCAAACCCAACCACAACCGCAATCCCAAAACTCCAACCACAATCTCAAACCCAAACACAATCTCAATCCCACACCTCAACCAGAATCTCAATCCCAAATCCGAGCAACAATCTCCATCCCCAACAACAACCACAATCGCAATCCCAAAACGCCAACCACAATCTCAAACCCAAACCCAATCACAATCTCACTCCAAATCCCAAACCACAATCTCAATCACAAACCCCAACCACAATCTCAATCCCAAACCCCAACCACATTCTCCATCCAAAACCCTAGCCACTATCTCAATCCCAAACCTCAACCACAATCTCAATGCAAAACCCTAACCAGAATTTCAATACCAAAATCCAGCCACAATCTCAATCCGAAAGCCCAACCACAATCTCAATCTCAAACCCCAAACACAATCTCAATCCCAAACCCCAACCATAACCTTAATCCCAAACCCCAACCATAATCTCAATCCCAAACACCAACCACAATCTTAATCCCAAAACCGGAAACACAATCTGAATGCCAATGCCCAACCACAATCTGAATCCCAAACCACAACCATAATCTTAATCCCAAACCCAAACCACAATCTCCATCCGAAACCTGAACCACAATCTCCATCCAAACCCCAATGACAATCTCAATCCCAAAACCCCAACCACAATCTCAATCCCAAACATGAACAACAATCTCAATCCCAAACCCCAAACAAAATCTCAATCCCAAACCCCAACCACAATATCAATCCCAAACCCAACCAGAACCTCAATCCCAAAACCACAACAACAATCTCAAACACAATCACAATCTCAATCCCAAACCTCAACCACAAACTCAATCCGAAATCCGAGCAACAATCTCAATCCCAAATCCCAACCACACTCTCAATTCCAAACCCGAAACAAAATCTCAATCCCAAAGCTCAACTGCAATCTCAATCCCACACCCCAACCACAATCTCAATCCCAAACCCCAACCACAATCTCAGTTCCAAACCTCAAACAAAATCTCAATCCCAAACCCCAACCGCTACTGGAATCACAAACCCAACCACAATCTCCATCCGAAACCCCAACCGCAATCTCAATCCCAAACCCCAACCACAATCTCAATCCCAAACCCCAACCACAATCTCAAATCCAAACCCCAAACAAAATCTCAATCCCAAACCCCAAACACAATATCAATCCCAAACCCAACCACAATCTCCATCCGAAACCCCAACCGCAATCTCAATCCCAACCCCCAACCACAATCTCAATCCCAAACCCGAACCATAATCTCAATCACAATCCCCAACCACAATCTCAATCCCAAATTCCAGCCACAATCTCAATACCAAACCCCAATCACAATCTGAATCCCAAACCCCAGCCACAATATCAATTCCAAACCGCAACCACAATCTCAATCCCAAATCCCAGCCACAATCTCACTCCCAAACCGCAACCATAATCTCAATACCAAACCCAAACCACAATCTCCATCCGAAACCCGAACCACCAATCTCCATCCGAAGCCCCAATCACAATCTCAATCCCAAATTTCAACCACAAACTCAATCCCAAATCCGAGCAACAATCTCCATCCCCAACCGCAACCACAATCTCAATCCCAAAACCCCAACCACATCTCAAACCCAAACCCAATCACAATCTCAATCCAAAACCCAAACGAAAATCTCAATCCAAAACCCTATCAGAATCGTAAACCCAAACCCCAACCACAATCTCAATCTCAAAATCCCAACTACAATTTCAAACCCAATCACAATCTCAATCCCAAACCCCAAACACAATCTCAATTCCAAACCCCAAACAAAATCTCAATTCCAAACCCAACCACAACCTCAATCCCAAAACCCAACAACATTCTCCATCCAAAACCCCAGCCATAATCTCAATCCCAAACCCAAATGAAAATCTCAATCCAAAACCCTATCAGAATCGTAAACCCAAACCCCAACGACAATCTCAATCTCAAAATCCCAACCACAATTTCAAACCCAATCACAATCTCAATCCCAAACCCCAACCACAATCTCAATTCCAAACCCCAAACAAAATCTCAATTCCAAACCCAACCACAACCTCAATCCCAAAACCCCAACCACAATCTCAATCACAATCACAATCTCAATCCCAAACCTCAACCACAAACTCAATCTGAAATCCGAGCAACAATCTCAATCCCAAACTCCAAACAAAATCTCAATCCCAAACCCCAAACACAATATCAATCCCAAACCCAACCACAACCTCAATCCCAAAACCCCAACCACAATCTCAAACCCAATCACAATCTCAATCCCAAACCTCAACCACAAATTTAATCCGAAATCCGAGCAACAATCTCAATCCCACACCACAACCACAATCTCAATCCCAACCTCAACCACAATCTCAATCCCAAACCCCAACCACAATCTCAATCCCAAACCCCAAATAAAATCTGAATCCGAACCCCAACCACAATCTCAATCCCAAAACCGCAACTACAATCTCAATCCAAAACCCAACTACAATCTCAATCCCAAACCACAACCAGAATCTCAATCCCAAACACCAACCACAATCTCAATCCCGAAACCAGCCACAATCTCAATCCAAAGCCTCAACCACAAACTCAATCCGAAATCCGAGCAACAATCTCAATCCCAAGTCCCAACCACACTCTCAATTCCAAACCCCAAACAAAATCTCAATCCCAAAGCTCAACCGCAATCTCAATCCCACACCCCAACCACAGACTCAATCCCAAACCCCAACCACAATCTCAATTCCAAACCCCAAACAAAATCTCAATCCCAAACCCCAAACACAATATCAATCCCAAAACCAACCACAATCTCCATCCGAAACCCCAACCGCAATCTCAATCCCAACCCCCAACCACAATCTCAATCCCAAACCCGAACCACAATCTCACTCACAATCCCCAACCACAATCTCAATCCCAAATTCCAGCCACAATCTCAATACCAAACCCCAGCACAATCTCAATCCCAAATCCCAGCCACAATCTCACTCCCAAACCGCAACCATAATCTCAATACCAAACCCAAACCACAATCTCCATCCGAAACCCGAACCACCAATCTCCATCCGAAACCCCAACCACAATCTCAATGCCAAAACCCCAACCACAATCTCAAACCCAATCACAATCTCAATCCCAAATCTCAACCACAAACTCAATCCGAAATCCGAGCAACAATCTCCATCCCCAACCGCAACCACAATCTCAATCCCAAAACCCCAAACACATCTCAAACCCAAACCCAATCACAATCTCAATCCAAAACCCAAACCGCAATCTCAATTACAAACCCCAACCACAATCTCAATCCCAAACCCCAACCACATTCTCCATCCAAAACCCCAGCCATAATCTCAATCCCAAACCCAAACCACAATCTCAATCCAAATCCTCAACCACAACGTCAATCCCAAACCCCAAGCACAATATCAATCCCAAACACAACCACAACCTCAGTCCCAAAACCCCAACCACAATCTCAAACCCAATCACAATCTCAATCCCAAACGCCAACCACAATCTCAATTCCAAACCCCAAACAAAATCTCAATCCCAAACCCCAACCACAATATCAATCCCAAACCCAACCACAACCTCAATCCCAAAACCCCAACCACAATCTCAATCCCAATCACAATCTCAATCCCAAACCTCAACCACAAACTCAATCTGAAATCCGAGCAACAATCTCAATCCCAAACCCCAAACAAAATCTCAATCCCAAACCCCAAACACAATATCAATCCCAAACCCAACCACAACCTCAATCCTAAAACCCCAACCACAATCTCAAACCCAATCACAATCTCAATCCCAAACCTCAACCACAAATTTAATCCGAAATCCGAGCAACAATCTCAATCCCACACCACAACCACAATCTCAATCCCAACCTCAACCACAATCTCAATCCCAAACCCCAACCACAATCTCAATCCCAAACCCCAAATAAAATCTGAATCAGAACCCCAACCACAATCTCAATCCCAAAACCGCAACTACAATCTCAATCCAAAACCCAACTACAATCTCAATCCCAAACCACAACCAGAATCTCAATCCCAAACACCAACCACAATCTCAATCCCGAAACCAGCCACAATCTCAATCCCAAGCCTCAACCACAAACTCAATCCGAAGTCCGAGCAACAATCTCAATCCCAAGTCCCAACCACACTCTCAATTCCAAACCCCAAACAAAATCTCAATCCCAAAGCTCAACCGCAATCTCAATCCCACACCCCAACCACAGACTCAATCCCAAACCCCAACCACAATCTCAATTCCAAACCCCAAACAAAATCTCAATCCCAAACCCCAAACACAATATCAATCCCAAACCCAACCACAATCTCCATCCGAAACCCCAACTGCAATCTCAATCCCAACCCCCAACCACAATCTCAATCCCAAACCCGAACCATAATCTCACTCACAATCCCCAACCACAATCTCAATCCCAAATTCCAGCCACAATCTCAATACCAAACCCCAACCACAATCTCAATCCCAAATCCCAGCCACAATCTCACTCCCAAACCGCAACCATAATCTCAATACCAAACCCAAACCACAATCTCCATCCGAAACCCGAACCACCAATCTCCATCCGAAACCCCAACCACAATCTCAATGCCAAAACCCCAACCACAATCTCAAACCCAATCACAATCTCAATCCCAAATCTCAACCACAAACTCAATCCGAAATCCGAGCAACAATCTCCATCCCCAACCGCAACCACAATCTCAATCCCAAAACCCCAAACACATCTCAAACCCAAACCCAATCACAATCTCAATCCAAAACCCAAACCACAATCTCAATTACAAACCCCAACCACAATCTCAATCCCAAACCCCAACCACATTCTCCATCCAAAACCCCAGCCATAATCTCAATCCCAAACCCAAACCACAATCTCAATCCAAAACCCTAACCAGAATCGTAAACACAAACCCCAACCACAATCTCAATCTCAAAACCCCAACCACAATTTCAATCCCAAACCTCAACCACAACGTCAATCCCAAACCCCAAGCACAATATCAATCCCAAACACAACCACAACCTCAGTCCCAAATCCCCAACCACAATCTCAAACCCAATCACAATCTCAATCCCAAACCCCAACCACAATCTCAATTCCAAACCCCAAACAAAATCTCAATCCCAAACCCCAACCACAATATCAATCCCAAACCCAACCACAACCTCAATCCCAAAACCCCAACCACAATCTCAATCCCAATCACAATCTCAATCCCAAACCTCACCCACAAACTCAATCTGAAATCCGAGCAACAATCTCAATCCCAAATCCCAACCACACTCTCAATTCCAAACCCCAAACAAAATCTCAATCCCAAAGCCCAACCACAATCTCAATCCCACACCCCAACCACAATCTCAATCCCAAACACCAACCACAATCTCAATTCCAAACCCCAAACAAAATCTCAATCCCAAACCTCAAACACAATATCAATCCCAAACCCAACCACAACCTCAATCCCAAAACCCCAACCACAATCTCAAACCCAATCACAATCTCAATCCCAAACCTCAACCACAAATTTAATCCGAAATCCGAGCAACAATCTCAATCCCACACCCCAACCACAATCTCAATCCCAACCCCAACCACAATCTCAATCCCAAACCCCAACCACAATCTCAATCCCAAACCCCAAATAAAATCTCAATCCAAACCTCAACCACAATCTCAATCCCAAAACCGCAACTACAATCTCAATCCAAAACCCAACTACAATCTCAATCCCAAACCACAACCAGAATCTAAATCCCAAACACCAACCACAATCTCAATCCCGAAACCAGCCACAATCTCAATCCCAAACCACAACCACAATCTCAATCCCAAACCTGAACAACAATCTCAATCCCAAATCCCAACCACAATCTCAATTCCAAACCCAAAACAAAATCTCAATCCCAAACCCCAACCACAATCTCAACGCCACATCCCAACCACAATCTCAATCCCAAAACCCAACCACAAGCTGAATCCCAAACCTCAGCCACAATCTCACTCCCAAACCACAACCATAATCTCAATCCCAAACCCAAACCACAATCTCCATCCGAAACCTGAACCACAATCTCCATCCGAAAACCCAATGACAATCTCAATCCCAAAACTCCAACCACAATCTCAATCCCAAACCTGAACACAATCTCAATCCCAAACCCCAACCACAATCTCAATTCCAAAACCCAAACATAATCTCAATCCCAAACCCCAACCACAATCTCAATCCCAAACCCCAACCACATACTCAATCCCAAACCCCAACCAATCTCAATCCCAAAGCCCAACCACAATCTCAATCCCACACCCCAACCACAATCTCAATCCCCAAACCCAACAAGAATCTCAATCCCAAACGCTAACCACAATCTCAATTCCAAAACCCAAACATAATCTCAATCCCAAACCCCAACCGCAATCTCAATCCCAAACCCCAACCACATACTCAATCCCAAACACCAACCAATCTCAATCACAAAGCCCAACCACAATCACAATCCCAAACCACAATCTGAATCCCAAAACCCAACGACAATCTCAATCCCAAACCCCAACCACAACCTCAATTCAAAACCACAAACACAATCTCAATCCCAAATCACAACCACAATCTACATCCAAAACCCCAACGACAAACTCAATCAGAAAACCCCCAACCACAGTCTCAATCTCAAACCTGAACAACAATCTCAATCACAAATCCCACCCACAATCTGAATTCCAAACCGCAAACAAAATCTCAATCCCACACCCCAACCACAATCTCATTCCCAAACCCCAACCACAATCTCAATCCCAAACCCCAAAAACAATCTCAGTTCCAAACCCCAAACAAAATCTCAATCCCAAACCTCAACCACAATATCAATCCCAAACCCAACCACAACCTCAATCCCAAAACCCCAACCACAATCTCAAACCCAATCTCAATCACAATCTCAATCCCAAACCACAGCCACAATTTGAATCCCAAACCCCAGCCACAATCTCACTCCCAAATCACAACCATAATCTCAATCCAAACCCAAACCACAATCTCCATCCGAAACCCGAACCATAATCTCCATCCGCAACGCCAACGACAATCTCAATTCCCAAACGCAATCTCAATCCCAAACCTGAACAACAATTTCAATCCCAAACCCCAACCACAATCTCAATTCCAAACCCCAAACAAAATCTGAATCCCAAATCCCAACCACAATCTCAATCCCAAACCACAAACAAAATTTCAATCCCAACCACCAATCACAATCTGATTCCCTAAATCCAACCACAATCTCAATCCCAAACCCTAACCACATTCTCAATCCAAAACAAAACCACAATCTCAATGCAAAACACCACCCACAATCTCCATCCCAAACACAAACACAATCTCAATCCCAAACCCTAACCACAGTCTCAATCCAAAACCCAACCACAATCTCAATGCAAAACCCAACCACAATCTCAATCCAAAACCCCAACCACAATGTCAAACCCAAACCCCAACCACAATTCCAAACCCATGCCACAATCTCAATTCCAAACTCTAACCACAATCTCAATCCCCAAACCGCAAAAGCAATCTCAATCCCAAACCTGAACAACAATCTCAATCCCAAACCTCAACCACAATCTCAATTCGAAATCCCAAGCAAAATCAAAATCCCAAATCCCAACCACAATCTCAATCCCACACCGCAACCAGAATCTCAATCCCAAACCAGAACGAGAATTTCAATCCCAAACCCTAACCACAATCTCAATTCCAAACCGCAAACAACATCTCAATCCCAAACCCCAACCACAATCTCAATCCCAAACCCCAACCACAATCTCCATCCCAAACACAAACACAATCTCAATCTCAAACCCCAACCAAAATCTCCATCCCAAACATAAACACAATCTCATTCCAAAACCCATTCACAATCTAAATGCAAAACCCAACCACAATCTCAATCCAAACCCCAACCACAATGTGAACCCCAAACCCCAACCACAATCTCAATCCCAAACCCCAACCAAAATCTCAATCAAAAATCCAACCACAATCTCAATGCAAAACCCAACCACAATCTCAATCCAAACCCCAACCACAAAGTCAATCCCACACCCCAACCACAATCTCAATCAAAAACCCCAACCACAATCTGTATCCCAAAACCCCAACCACAATCTCAATCCCAAACCCCAACCACAATATAAATCACAAATCCGAACCACAATCTCAATCCCAAACCCCATCCACAATCCCAATCTCAAACCCCAACCAAAATCTCCATCCCAAACACAAACACAATCTAAATCCAAAACCCAACCACAATCTCAATGCAAAACCCAACCACAATCGCAATCCAAACCCCAACCACAATGTCAATCCCAAACCCCAACCACAATCTCAATCCCAAACCCCAACCAAAATCTCAATCCCAAACACAATCTCAATCCCTAAACCCAACTACAATCTCAATCCCAAACCCTCACCACAGTCTCAATCCAAAACCCAACCACAATTCCAATGTAAAACCCAACCACAATCTCAATCCAAAATCCAATCACAATCTCAATCCCAAAACCGCAAACACAATCTCAATCCCAAACACCAGGCACAATCTCAATCCCAAACTCTAACCACAATCTCAATCCCCAACCCCAACCACAATCTCAATCCCAAATCCCAGCCACAATCTCAATTCCAAATCACAATCTGAATCCCAAACCCCAGCCACAATCTGAATCCCAAGCCCCAGCCACAATCTCACTCCCAGACCACAACCATAATCTCAATCCCAAACCCAAACCACAATCTCCATCCGAAACCCGAACCACAATCTCCATCCGCAACCCCAAAGACAATCTCAATCCCCAAACCTAAAACGCAATCTCAATCCCAAACCTGAACAATATCTCAATCCCGAACCCCAACCACAATCTCAATCAAAAACCCCAACCACAATCTGTATCCCAAAACCCCAACCACAATCTCAATCCCAAACCCCAACCACAATATAAATCACAAATCCGAACCACAATCTCAATCCCAAACCCCATCCACAATCCCAATCTCAAACCCCAACCAAAATCTCCATCCCAAACACAAACACAATCTCAATCCAAAACCCAACCACAATCTCAATGCAAAACCCAACCACAATCGCAATCCAAACCCCAACCACAATGTCAATCCCAAACCCCAACCACAATCTCAATCCCAAACCCCAACCAAAATCTCAATCCCAAACACCAACCACAATCTCAATCCCTAAACCCAACTACAATCTCAATCCCAAACCCTCACCACAGTCTCAATCCAAAACCCAACCACAATTCCAATGTAAAACCCAACCACAATCTCAATCCAAAATCCAATCACAATCTCAATCCCAAAACCGCAAACACAATCTCAATCCCAAACACCAGGCACAATCTCAATCCCAAACTCTAACCACAATCTCAATCCCCAACCCCAACCACAATCTCAATCCCAAATCCCAGCCACAATCTCAATTCCAAATCACAAACTGAATCCCAAACCCCAGCCACAATCTGAATCCCAAGCCCCAGCCACAATCTCACTCCCAGACCACAACCATAATCTCAATCCCAAACCCAAACCACAATCTCCATCCGAAACCCGAACCACAATCTCCATCCGCAACCCCAAAGACAATCTCAATCCCCAAACCCAAAACGCAATCTCAATCCCAAACCTGAACAATATGTCAATCCCGAACTCCAACCACAATCTCAATTCCAAACCCCAAACAAAATCTCAATCCCAAATCCCAACCACAATTTCAATCCCACACCCCAACCACAATCTCAATCCCAAACCCCAACAGGAATCTCAATCCCAAACCCTAACGACAATCTCAATTTCAAACCCCAAACAAAATCTCAATCCCAAACCCCAAACACAATCTCAATCCCAAACCCGAACCACAATCTCCATCCCAAACACAAACACAGTCTCAATTTCAAACCCCAACCAAAATCTCAATCCCAAACACCAACAACAACCTCAATCCCTAAACCCAACCACAATCTCAATCCCAAACCCTCACCACAGTCTCAATCCAAAACCCAACTACAATTCCAATGTAAAACCCAACCACAATCTCAATCCAAAATCCAACCACAATCTCAATCCAACACCCCAAACACAATCTCAATCCCAAACCCCAACCACGATCTCAATCCCTAAACCCAACCACAATCTCAATCCAACACCCCAAACACAATCTCAATCCCAAACCCCAACCACGATCTCAATCCCAAACCCCAGCCACAATCTCAATCCCAAACTCTAACCACAATCTCAATCCCAAAACCGCAAACACAATCTCAATCCAAAACCCATCCACAATCTCAATCCCAAACCACAACCACAATCTCAATCTCAAACCCCAACCACAATCTCAATCCCAAAACTGCAACTAGAATGTCAATCCAAATCCCAACTACAATCTCAATCCCAAACCCCAACCACAATCTCAATCCAAAACCCAACCACAATCTCAATCCCAAAACCAGCCACAATCTCAATCCCAAACCACAATCTCAATCCCAAACCCCAACCACAATCTCAATACCAAACCCAAGCCACAATCTCAAACCCAAATCCCAACCTCAATCTCAATCCCAAACTCCAAACACAATCTCAATCCCAAACCCCAACCACGATCTCAATCCCAAACACCAGCCACAATCTCAATTCCAAATCACAATCTGAATCCCAAACCCCAGCCACAATCTGAATCCCAAGCCCCAGCCACAATCTCACTCCCAGACCACAACCATAAGCTCAATCCCAAACCCAAACCACAATCTCCATCCGAAACCCAAACCACAATCTCCATCCGCAACCCCAACGACAATCTCAATCCCCAAACCCAAAACGCAATCTCAATCCCAAACCTGAACAATATCTCAATCCCGAACCCCAACCACAATCTCAATTCCAAACCCCAAACAAAATCTCAATCCCAAATCCCAACCACAATTTCAATCCCACACCCCAACCACAATCTCAATCCCAAACCCCAACAGGAATCTCAATCCCAAACCCTAACGACAATCTCAATTCCAAACCCCAAACAAAATCTCAATCCCAAACCCCAAACAAAATCTCAATCCCAAACCCCAAACACAATCTCAATCCCAAACCCGAACCACAATCTCCATCCCAAATACAAACACAATCAAAATTTCAAACCCCAACCAAAATCTCAATCCCAAACACCAACAACAACCTCAATCCCTAAACCCAACCACAATCTCAATCCCAAACCCTCACCACAGTCTCAATCCAAAACCCAACCACAATTCCAATGTAAAACCCAACCACAATCTCAATCCAAAATCCAACCACAATCTCAATCCAACACCCCAAACACAATCTCAATCCCAAACCCCAACCACGATCTCAATCCCAAACCCCAGCCACAATCTCAATCCCAAACTCTAACCACAATCTCAATCCCAAAACCGTAAACACAATCTCAATCCAAAACACATCCACAATCTCAATCCCAAACCACAACCACAATCTCAATCCCAAACCCCAACCACAATCTCAATCCCAAAACTGCAACTAGAATCTCAATCCAAATCCCAACTACAATCTCAATCCCAAACCCCAACCACAATCTCAATCCAAAACCCAACCACAATCTCAATCCCAAAACCAGCCACAATCTCAATCCCAAACCACAATCTCAATCCCAAACCCCAACCACAATCTCAATACCAAACCCAAGCCACAATCTCAAACCCAAATCCCAACCTCAATCTCAATCCCAAAATCCAAACACAATCTCAATCCCAAACCCCAACCACGATTTCAATCCCAAACACCAGCCACAATCTCAATCCCAAACTCTAACCACAATCTCAAGCCCCAAACCGCAACTACAATCTCAATCCAAAACCCATACACAATCTCAATCCCAAACCACAACCACAATCTCAATCCCAAACCCCAACCACAATCTCAATCCCAACCCCAACCACAATCTCAATCCCAAACCCCAACCACAATCTCAATCCCAAATCCCAAACAAAATCTCATTCCAAACCCCAACCACAATCTCACTCCCAAAACCGCAACTACAATCTCAATCCAAAACCCAACTACAATCTCAATCCCAAACCACAACCAGAATCTCAATCCCAAACACTTGCCACAATCTCAATCCCGAAACCAGCCACAATCTCAATCCCAAACCCCAACCACAATCTCAATCCCAACCCCAACCACAATCTCAATCCCAAATCCCAACCACAATCTCAATTCCAAACCCAAAACAAAATCTCAATCCCAAACCCCAACCACAATCTCAATGCCACACCCCAACCACAATCTCAATCCCAAAACCCAACCACAAGCTCAATCCCAAATCCCAACAGCAATCTGAATTCCAAACCCCAAGCAAAATCCCAATCCCAAACACCAACCACAATATCAATCCCAAACCCAACCACAACCGCAATCCCAAAACCCCAACCACAATCCCAAATCCGAGCAACAATCTCCATCCCCAACAGCAACCACAATCTCAATCCCAAAACCCCAACCACAATCTCAAATCCAAACCCAGTCACAATCTCACTCCAAAACCCAAACCACAATCTCAATCACAAACCCCAACCACAATCTCAATCCCAAACCCCAACCACATTCTCCATCCAAAACCCTAGCCACTATCTCAATCCCAAACCTCAACCACAATCTCAATGCAAAACCCTAACCAGAATCTCAATACCAAAATCCAGCCACAATCTCAATCCGAAAGCCCAACCACAATCTCAATCTCAAACCCCAAACACAATCTCAATCCCAAACCCCAACCATAATCTTAACCCCAAACCCCAACCAAAATCTCAATCCCAAACACCAACCACAATCTCAATCCCTAAACCCAACTACAATCTCAATCCCAAACCCTCACCACAGTCTCAATCCAAAACCCAACCACAATTCCAATGTAAAACCCAACCACAATCTCAATCCAAAATCCAATCACAATCTCAATCCCAAAACCGCAAACACAATCTCAATCCCAAACACCAGGCACAATCTCAATCCCAAACTCTAACCACAATCTCAATCCCCAACCCCAACCACAATCTCAATCCCAAATCCCAGCCACAATCTCAATTCCAAATCACAAACTGAATCCCAAACCCCAGCCACAATCTGAATCCCAAGCCCCAGCCACAATCTCACTCCCAGACCACAACCATAATCTCAATCCCAAACCCAAACCACAATCTCCATCAGAAACCCGAACCACAATCTCCATCCGCAACCCCAAAGACAATCTCAATCCCCAAACCCAAAACGCAATCTCAATCCCAAACCTGAACAATATGTCAATCCCGAACTCCAACCACAATCTCAATTCCAAACCCCAAACAAAATCTCAATCCCAAATCCCAACCACAATTTCAATCCCACACCCCAACCACAATCTCAATCCCAAACCCCAACAGGAATCTCAATCCCAAACCCTAACGACAATCTCAATTTCAAACCCCAAACAAAATCTCAATCCCAAACCCCAAACACAATCTCAATCCCAAACCCGAACCACAATCTCCATCCCAAACACAAACACAGTCTCAATTTCAAACCCCAACCAAAATCTCAATCCCAAACACCAACAACAACCTCAATCCAAAACCCAACCACAATTCCAATGTAAAACCCAACCACAATCTCAATCCAAAATCCAACCACAATCTCAATCCAACACCCCAAACACAATCTCAATCCCAAACCCCAACCACGATCTCAATCCCAAACCCCAGCCACAATCTCAATCCCAAACTCTAACCACAATCTCAATCCGAAAACCGCAAACACAATCTCAATCCAAAACCCATCCACAATCTCAATCCCAAACCACAACCACAATCTCAATCCCAAACCCCAACCACAATCTCAATCCCAAAACTGCAACTAGAATGTCAATCCAAATCCCAACTACAATCTCAATCCCAAACCCCAACCACAATCTCAATCCAAAACCCAACCACAATCTCAATCCCAAAACCAGCCACAATCTCAATCCCAAACCACAATCTCAATCCCAAACCCCAACCACAATCTCAATACCAAACCCAAGCCACAATCTCAAACCCAAATCCCAACCTCAATCTCAATCCCAAACTCCAAACACAATCTCAATCCCAAACCCCAACCACGATCTCAATCCCAAACACCAGCCACAATCTCAATTCCAAATCACAATCTGAATCCCAAACCCCAGCCACAATCTGAATCCCAAGCCCCAGCCACAATCTCACTCCCAGACCACAACCTTAAGCTCAATCCCAAACCCAAACCACAATCTCCATCCGAAACCCAAACCACAATCTCCATCCGCAACCCCAACGACAATCTCAATCCCCAAACCCAAAACGCAATCTCAATCCCAAACCTGAACAATATCTCAATCCCGAACCCCAACCACAATCTCAATTCCAAACCCCAAACAAAATCTCAATCCCAAATCCCAACCACAATTTCAATCCCACACCCCAACCACAATCTCAATCCCAAACCCCAACAGGAATCTCAATCCCAAACCCTAACGACAATCTCAATTCCAAACCCCAAACAAAATCTCAATCCCAAACCCCAAACAAAATCTCAATCCCAAACCCCAAACACAATCTCAATCCCAAACCCGAACCACAATCTCCATCCCAAACACAAACACAATCAAAATTTCAAACCCCAACCAAAATCTCAATCCCAAACACCAACAACAACCTCAATCCCTAAACCCAACCACAATCTCAATCCCAAACCCTCACCACAGTCTCAATCCAAAACCCAACCACAATTCCAATGTAAAACCCAACCACAATCTCAATCCAAAATCCAACCACAATCTCAATCCAACACCCCAAACACAATCTCAATCCCAAACCCCAACCACGGTCTCAATCCCAAACCCCAGCCACAATCTCAATCCCAAACTCTAACCACAATCTCAATCCAAAACACATCCACAATCTCAATCCCAAACCACAACCACAATCTCAATCCCAAACCCCAACCACAATCTCAATCCCAAAACTGCAACTAGAATCTCAATCCAAATCCCAACTACAATCTCAATCCCAAACCCCAACCACAATCTCAATCCAAAACCCAACCACAATCTCAATCCCAAAACCAGCCACAATCTCAATCCCAAACCACAATCTCAATCCCAAACCCCAACCACAATCTCAATACCAAACCCAAGCCACAATCTCAAACCCAAATCCCAACCTCAATCTCAATCCCAAAATCCAAACACAATCTCAATCCCAAACCCCAACCACGATTTCAATCCCAAACACCAGCCACAATCTCAATCCCAAACTCTAACCACAATCTCAAGCCCCAAACCGCAACTACAATCTCAATCCAAAACCCATACACAATCTCAATCCCAAACCACAACCACAATCTCAATCCCAAACCCCAACCACAATCTCAATCCCAACCCCAACCACAATCTCAATCCCAAACCCCAACCACAATCTCAATCCCAAATCCCAAACAAAATCTCATTCCAAACCCCAACCACAATCTCACTCCCAAAACCGCAACTACAATCTCAATCCAAAACCCAACTACAATCTCAATCCCAAACCACAACCAGAATCTCAATCCCAAACACTAGCCACAATCTCAATCCCGAAACCAGCCACAATCTCAATCCCAAACCCCAACCACAATCTCAATCCCAACCCCAACCACAATCTCAATCCCAAATCCCAACCACAATCTCAACTCCAAACCCAAAACAAAATCTCAATCCCAAACCCCAACCACAATCTCAATGCCACACCCCAACCACAATCTCAATCCCAAAACCCAACCACAAGCTCAATCCCAAATCCCAACAGCAATCTGAATTCCAAACCCCAAGCAAAATCCCAATCCCAAACACCAACCACAATATCAATCCCAAACCCAACCACAACCGCAATCCCAAAACCCCAACCACAATCCCAAATCCGAGCAACAATCTCCATCCCCAACAGCAACCACAATCTCAATCCCAAAACCCCAACCACAATCTCAAATCCAAACCCAGTCACAATCTCACTCCAAAACCCAAACCACAATCTCAATCACAAACCCCAACCACAATCTCAATCCCAAACCCCAACCACATTCTCCATCCAAAACCCTAGCCACTATCTCAATCCCAAACCTCAACCACAATCTCAATGCAAAACCCTAACCAGAATCTCAATACCAAAATCCAGCCACAATCTCAATCCGAAAACCCAACCACAATCTCAATCTCAAACCCCAAACACAATCTCAATCCCAAACCCCAACCATAATCTTAATCCCACACCCCAACCACAATCTCAATCCCAAACCCCAACCACAATCTCAGTTCCAAACTCCAAACAAAATCTCAATCCCAAACCCCAACCGCAACTGGAATCACAAACCCAACCACAATCTCCATCCGAAACCCCAACCGCAATCTCAATCCCAACACCCAACCACAATCTCAATCCCAAACCCGAACCACAATCTCAATCCCAAACCCAACCACAATCTCAATCCCAAATTCCAGCCACAATCTCAATACCAAACCCCAATCACAATCTGAATCCCAAACCCCAACCACAATCTCAATCCCAAAACCCAACCACAAGCTGAATCCCAAACCTCAGCCACAATCTCACTCCCAAACCACAACCATAATCTCAATCCCAAACCCAAACCACAATGTCCATCCGAAACCTGAACCACAATCTCCATCCGAAAACCCAATGACAATCTCAATCACCAAACCCCAACCACAATCTCAATCCCAAACCTGAACACAATCTCAATCCCAAACCCCAACCACTATCTCAATTCCAAACCCCAAACAAAATCTCAATCCCAAACCACAACCACAATCTCAATCCCACACCCTAACCACAATCTCAATCCCAAAACCCAACAAGAATCTCGATCCCAAAGCCCAACCACAATCTCAATCCCAAACCCCAACCACATACTCAATCCCAAACCCCAACCAATCTCAATCCCAAAGCCCAACCACAATCACAATCCCAAACCCCAACCACAATCTGAATCCCAAAACCCAACGACAATCTCAATCCCAAATCACAACCACAATCGACATCCGAAACCCCAACGGCAATCTCAATCAGAAAACCTCCAACCACAGTCTCAATCTCAAACCTGAACAACAATCTCAATCACAAATCCCACCCACAATCTGAATTCCAAACCGCAAACAAAATCTCAATCCCACACCCCAACCACAATCTCATTCCCAAACCCCAACCACAATCTCAATCCCAAACCCCAAAAACAATCTCAGTTCCAAACCCCAAACAAAATCTCAATACCAAACCTCAACCACAATATCAATCCCAAACCCAACCACAACCTCAATCCCAAAACCCCAACCACAATCTCAAACGCAACCCCAATCACAATCTCAATCCCAAACCTCAACCACAATCTCAATCCGAAGTCCGAGCTACAATCTCCATCCCCAACCGCAACCACAATCTCAATCCCAAAACCCCAACCCCAATCTCAAACCCAATCTCAATCACAATCTCAATCCCAAACCACAGCCACAATTTGAATCCCAAATCCCAGCCACAATCTCACTCCCAAATCACAACCATAATCTCAATCCAAACCCAAACCACAATCTCCATCCGAAACCCGAACCACAATCTCCATCCGCAACGCCAACGACAATCTCAATTCCAAAACCCAACAAGAATCTCGATCCCAAACCCCAACCACAATCTCAATCCCAAACCCCAACCACATACTCAATCCCAAACCCCAACCAATCTCAATCCCAAAGCCCAACCACAATCACAATCCCAAACCCCAACCACAATCTGAATCCCAAAACCCAACGACAATCTCAATCCCAAATCACAACCACAATCGACATCCGAAACCCCAACGGCAATCTCAATCAGAAAACCTCCAACCACAGTCTCAATCTCAAACCTGAACAACAATCTCAATCACAAATCCCACCCACAATCTGAATTCCAAACCGCAAACAAAATCTCAATCCCACACCCCAACCACAATCTCATTCCCAAACCCCAACCACAATCTCAATCCCAAACCCCAAAAACAATCTCAGTTCCAAACCCCAAACAAAATCTCAATACCAAACCTCAACCACAATATCAATCCCAAACCCAACCACAACCTCAATCCCAAAACCCCAACCACAATCTCAAACGCAACCCCAATCACAATCTCAATCCCAAACCTCAACCACAATCTCAATCCGAAATCCGAGCTACAATCTCCATCCCCAACCGCAACCACAATCTCAATCCCAAAACCCCAACCCCAATCTCAAACCCAATCTCAATCACAATCTCAATCCCAAACCACAGCCACAATTTGAATCCCAAATCCCAGCCACAATCTCACTCCCAAATCACAACCATAATCTCAATCCAAACCCAAACCACAATCTCCATCCGAAACCCGAACCACAATCTCCATCCGCAACGCCAACGACAATCTCAATTCCAAAACCCCAAACGCAATCTCAATCCCAAACCTGAACAACAATTTCAATCCCAAACCCCAACCACAATCTCAATTCCAAACCCCAAACAAAATCTAAATCCCAAATCCCAACCACAATCTCAATCCCAAACCCCAACCAAAATCTCAATCCCAACCACCAATCACAATCTGATTCCCTAAATCCAACCACAATCTCAATCCCAAACCCTAACCACATTCTCAATCCAAAATCCAACTACAATGTCAATGCAAAACACCACCCACAATCTCCATCCCAAACACAAACACAATCTCAATCCCAAACCCTAATCACAGTCTCAATCCAAAACCCAACCACAATCTCAATGCAAAACCCAACCACAATCTCAATCCAAAACCCTACCACAATCTCAATCAAAAACCCCAAACACAATCTCAATCCCAAACCCCAACCACAATTCCAAACCCATGCCACAATCTCAATTCCAAACTCTAACCACAATCTCAATCCCCAAACCCCAAAAGCAATCTCAATCCTAAACCTGAACAACAATCTCAATCCCAAACCCCAACCACAATCTCAATTCCAAATCCCAAGCAAAATGTAAATCCCAAATCCCAACCACAATCTCAATCCCACACCACAACCAGAATCTCAATCCCAAACCCCAACAAGAATTTCAATCCCAAACCCTAACCACAATCTCAATTCCAAATCGCAAACAACATCTCAATCCCAAACCCCAACCACAATCTCAATCCCAAACCCGAACCACAATCTCCATCCCAAACACAAACACAATCTCAATCTCAAACCCCAACGAAAATCTCCATCCCAAACACAAACACAATCTAATTCCAAAACCCAATCACAATCTCAATGCAAAACCCAACCACAATCTCAATCCAAACCCCAACCACAATGTCAACCCCAAACCCCAACCACAATCTCAATCCCAAACCCCAACCAAAATCTCAATCAAAAATCCAACCACAATCTCAATGCAAAACCCAACCACAATCTCAATCCAAACCCCAACCGCAAAGTCAATCCCACACCCCAACCACAATCTAAATCTCAAAACCCCAACCACAATCTCAATCCCAAACCCCAACCACAATCTAAATCCTAAATCCCAACCACAATCTCAATCCCAAACCCCATCCACAATCCCAATCTCAAACCCCAACCAAAATCTCCATCCCAAACACAAACACAATCTCAATCCAAAACCCAACCACAATCTCAATCCAAAACCCAACCACAATCTCAATGCAAAACCCAACCACAATCGCAATCCAAACCCCAACCACAATGTCAATCCCAAACCCCAACCAAAATCTCAATCCCAAACACCAACCACAATCTCAATCCCTAAACCCAACCACAATCTCAATCCCAAACCCTCACCGCAGTCTCAATCCAAAACCCAACCACAATTCCAATGTAAAACCCAACCACAATCTCAATCCAAAATCCAATCACAATCTCAATCCCAAAACCGCAAACACAATCTCAATCCCAAACCCCAGGCACAATCTCAATCCTAAACTCTAACCACAATCTCAATCCCAAACCCCAACCACAATCTCAATCCCAAATCCCAGCCACAATCTCTATTCCAAATCACAATCACAATCTGAATCCCAAACACCAGCCACAATCTGAATCCCAAGCCCCAGCCACAATCTCACTCCCAGACCACAACCATAATCTCAATCCCAAACCCAAACCACAATCTCCATCCGAAACCCGAACCACAATCTCCATCCGCAACCCCAACGACAATCTCAATCCCCAAACCCAAACTCAATCCCAAACCTGAACAATATCTCAATCCCGAACCCCAACCACAATCTCAATTCCAAACCCCAAACAAAATCTCAATCCCAAATCCCAAACACAATTTCAATCCCACACCCCAACCACAATCTCAATCCCAAACCCCAACAGGAATCTCAATCCCAAACCCTAACGACAATCTCATTTCCAAACCCCAAACAAAATCTCAATCCCAAACCCCAACCACAATCTCAATCCCAAACCCCAACCACAATCTCAATCCCAAACCCGAACCACAATCTCCATCCCAAACACAAACACAATCTCAATCTCAAAACCCAACCAAAATCTCAATCCCAAACACCAACAACAACCTCAATCCCTAAACCCAACCACAATCTCAATCCCAAACCCTCACCACAGTCTCAATCCAAAACCCAACCACAATTCCAATGTAAAACCCAACCCAATCTCAATCCAAAATCCAACCACAATCTCAATCCAACACCCCAAACACAATCTCAATCCCAAACCTCAACCACGATCTCAATCCCAAACCCCAGCCACAATCTCAATCCCAAACTCTAACCACAATCTCAATCCCAAAAACGCAACCACAATCTCAATCCCAAACCCCAACCACAATCTCAATCCCAACCCCAACCACAATCTCAATCCCAAACCACAACCACAATCTCAATCCCAAACCCAACCACAACCTCAATACCAAACCCAAGCCACAATCTCAAACCCAAATCCCAACCTCAATCTCAATCCCAAACTCCAAACACAATCTCAATCCCAAACCCCAACCACGATCTCAATCCCAAACCCCAGCCACAATCTCAATCCCAAACTCTAACCACAATCTCAATCCCAAACCACAACCACAATCACAATCCCAAACCCCAACCACAATCTGAATCCCAAAACCCAACGACAATCTCAATCCCAAACCCCAACCACAACCTCAATTCAAAACCACAAACACAATCTCAATCCCAAATCACAACCACAATCTACATCCGAAACCCCAACGGCAATCTCATTCAGAAAACCTCCAACCACAGTCTCAATCTCAAACCTGAACAACAATCTCAATCACAAATCCCACCCACAATCTGAATTCCAAACCGCAAACAAAATCTCAATCCCACACCCCAACCACAATCTCATTCCCAAACCCCAACCACAATCTCAATCCCAAACCCCCAAAACAATCTCAGTTCCAAACCCCAAACAAAATCTCAATACCAAACCTCAACCACAATATCAATCCCAAACCCAACCACAACCTCAATCCCAAAACCCCAACCACAATCTTAAACGCAACCCCAATCACAATCTCAATCCCAAACCTCAACCACAATCTCAATCCGAAATCCGAGCTACAATCTCCATCCCCAACCGCAACCACAATCTCAATCCCAAAACCCCAACCACAATCTCAAACCCAATCTCAATCACAATCTCAATCCCAAACCCCAGCCACAATCTGAATCCCAAGCCCCAGCCACAATCTCACTCCCAGACCACAACCATAATCTCAATCCCAAACCCAAACCACAATCTCCATCCGAAACCCGAACCACAATCTCCATCCGCAACCCCAACGACAATCTCAATCCCCAAACCCAAACTCAATCCCAAACCTGAACAATATCTCAATCCCGAACCCCAACCACAATCTCAATTCCAAACCCCAAACAAAATCTCAATCCCAAATCCCAAACACAATTTCAATCCCACACCCCAACCACAATCTCAATCCCAAACCCCAACAGGAATCTCAATCCCAAACCCTAACGACAATCTCATTTCCAAACCCCAAACAAAATCTCAATCCCAAACCCCAACCACAATCTCAATCCCAAACCCCAACCACAATCTCAATCCCAAACCCCAACCACAATCTCAATCCCAACCCCAACCACAATCTCAATCCCAAACCCCAACCACAATCTCAATCCCAAATCCCAAACAAAATCTCATTCCAAACCCCAACCACAATCTCACTCCCAAAACCGCAACTACAATCTCAATCCAAAACCCAACTACAATCTCAATCCCAAACCACAACCACAATCTCAATCCCAAACCCCAACCACAATCTCAATCCCAACCCCAACCACAATCTCAATCCCAAATCCCAACCACAATCTCAATTCCAAACCCAAAACAAAATCTCAATCCCAAACCCCAACCACAATCTCAATGCCACACCCCAACCACAATCTCAATCCCAAAACCCAACCACAAGCTCAATCCCAAATCCCAACAGCAATCTGAATTCCAAACCCCAAGCAAAATCCCAATCCCAAACACCAACCACAATATCAATCCCAAACCCAACCACAACCGCAATCCCAAAACCCCAACCACAATCCCAAATCCGAGCAACAATCTCCATCCCCAACAGCAACCACAATCTCAATCCCAAAACCCCAACCACAATCTCAAATCCAAACCCAGTCACAATCTCACTCCAAAACCCAAACCACAATCTCAATCACAAACCCCAACCACAATCTCAATCCCAAACCCCAACCACATTCTCCATCCAAAACCCTAGCCACTATCTCAATCCCAAACCTCAACCACAATCTCAATGCAAAACCCTAACCAGAATCTCAATACCAAAATCCAGCCACAATCTCAATCCGAAAGCCCAACCACAATCTCAATCTCAAACCCCAAACACAATCTCAATCCCAAACCCCAACCATAATCTTAACCCCACACCCCAACCACAATCTCAATCCCAAACCCCAACCACAATCTCAGTTCCAAACTCCAAACAAAATCTCAATCCCAAACCCCAACCGCAACTGGAATCACAAACCCAACCACAATCTCCATCCGAAACCCCAACCGCAATCTCAATCCCAACACCCAACCACAATCTCAATCCCAAACCCGAACCACAATCTCAATCCCAAACCCAACCACAATCTCAATCCCAAATTCCAGCCACAATCTCAATACCAAACCCCAATCACAATCTGAATCCCAAACCCCAACCACAATCTCAATCCCAAAACCCAACCACAAGCTGAATCCCAAACCTCAGCCACAATCTCACTCCCAAACCACAACCATAATCTCAATCCCAAACCCAAACCACAATGTCCATCCGAAACCTGAACCACAATCTCCATCCGAAAACCCAATGACAATCTCAATCACCAAACCCCAACCACAATCTCAATCCCAAACCTGAACACAATCTCAATCCCAAACCCCAACCACTATCTCAATTCCAAACCCCAAACAAAATCTCAATCCCAAACCACAACCACAATCTCAATCCCACACCCTAACCACAATCTCAATCCCAAAACCCAACAAGAATCTCGATCCCAAACCCCAACCACAATCTCAATCCCAAACCCCAACCACATACTCAATCCCAAACCCCAACCAATCTCAATCCCAAAGCCCAACCACAATCACAATCCCAAACCCCAACCACAATCTGAATCCCAAAACCCAACGACAATCTCAATCCCAAATCACAACCACAATCGACATCCGAAACCCCAACGGCAATCTCAATCAGAAAACCTCCAACCACAGTCTCAATCTCAAACCTGAACAACAATCTCAATCACAAATCCCACCCACAATCTGAATTCCAAACCGCAAACAAAATCTCAATCCCACACCCCAACCACAATCTCATTCCCAAACCCCAACCACAATCTCAATCCCAAACCCCAAAAACAATCTCAGTTCCAAACCCCAAACAAAATCTCAATACCAAACCTCAACCACAATATCAATCCCAAACCCAACCACAACCTCAATCCCAAAACCCCAACCACAATCTCAAACGCAACCCCAATCACAATCTCAATCCCAAACCTCAACCACAATCTCAATCCGAAATCCGAGCTACAATCTCCATCCCCAACCGCAACCACAATCTCAATCCCAAAACCCCAACCCCAATCTCAAACCCAATCTCAATCACAATCTCAATCCCAAACCACAGCCACAATTTGAATCCCAAATCCCAGCCACAATCTCACTCCCAAATCACAACCATAATCTCAATCCAAACCCAAACCACAATCTCCATCCGAAACCCGAACCACAATCTCCATCCGCAACGCCAACGACAATCTCAATTCCAAAACCCAACAAGAATCTCGATCCCAAACCCCAACCACAATCTCAATCCCAAACCCCAACCACATACTCAATCCCAAACCCCAACCAATCTCAATCCCAAAGCCCAACCACAATCACAATCCCAAACCCCAACCACAATCTGAATCCCAAAACCCAACGACAATCTCAATCCCAAATCACAACCACAATCGACATCCGAAACCCCAACGGCAATCTCAATCAGAAAACCTCCAACCACAGTCTCAATCTCAAACCTGAACAACAATCTCAATCACAAATCCCACCCACAATCTGAATTCCAAACCGCAAACAAAATCTCAATCCCACACCCCAACCACAATCTCATTCCCAAACCCCAACCACAATCTCAATCCCAAACCCCAAAAACAATCTCAGTTCCAAACCCCAAACAAAATCTCAATACCAAACCTCAACCACAATATCAATCCCAAACCCAACCACAACCTCAATCCCAAAACCCCAACCAC
This sequence comes from Scyliorhinus torazame, assembly GCF_047496885.1. Classification (NCBI taxonomy): domain Eukaryota; kingdom Metazoa; phylum Chordata; class Chondrichthyes; order Carcharhiniformes; family Scyliorhinidae; genus Scyliorhinus; species Scyliorhinus torazame. The sequence goes on along the minus strand of NC_092722.1, from coordinate 70,117,091 downwards.
AATCTCAAACGCAACCCCAATCACAATCTCAATCCCAAACCTAAACCACAATCTCAATCCGAAATCCGAGCTACAATCTCCATCCCCAACCGCAACCACAATCTCAATCCCAAAACCCCAACCCCAATCTCAAACCCAATCTCAATCACAATCTCAATCCCAAACCACAGCCACAATTTGAATCCCAAATCCCAGCCACAATCTCACTCCCAAATCACAACCATAATCTCAATCCAAACCCAAACCACAATCTCCATCCGAAACCCGAACCACAATCTCCATCCGCAACGCCAACGACAATCTCAATTCCAAAACCCCAAACGCAATCTCAATCCCAAACCTGAACAACAATTTCAATCCCAAACCCCAACCACAATCTCAATTCCAAACCCCAAACAAAATCTAAATCCCAAATCCCAACCACAATCTCAATCCCAAACCCCAACCAAAATCTCAATCCCAACCACCAATCACAATCTGATTCCCTAAATCCAACCACAATCTCAATCCCAAACCCTAACCACATTCTCAATCCAAAATCCAACTACAATGTCAATGCAAAACACCACCCACAATCTCCATCCCAAACACAAACACAATCTCAATCCCAAACCCTAATCACAGTCTCAATCCAAAACCCAACCACAATCTCAATGCAAAACCCAACCACAATCTCAATCCAAAACCCTACCACAATCTCAATCAAAAACCCCAAACACAATCTCAATCCCAAACCCCAACCACAATTCCAAACCCATGCCACAATCTCAATTCCAAACTCTAACCACAATCTCAATCCCCAAACCCCAAAAGCAATCTCAATCCTAAACCTGAACAACAATCTCAATCCCAAACCCCAACCACAATCTCAATTCCAAATCCCAAGCAAAATGTAAATCCCAAATCCCAACCACAATCTCAATCCCACACCACAACCAGAATCTCAATCCCAAACCCCAACAAGAATTTCAATCCCAAACCCTAACCACAATCTCAATTCCAAACCGCAAACAACATCTCAATCCCAAACCCCAACCACAATCTCAATCCCAAACCCGAACCACAATCTCCATCCCAAACACAAACACAATCTCAATCTCAAACCCCAACGAAAATCTCCATCCCAAACACAAACACAATCTAATTCCAAAACCCAATCACAATCTCAATGCAAAACCCAACCACAATCTCAATCCAAACCCCAACCACAATGTCAACCCCAAACCCCAACCACAATCTCAATCCCAAACCCCAACCAAAATCTCAATCAAAAATCCAACCACAATCTCAATGCAAAACCCAACCACAATCTCAATCCAAACCCCAACCGCAAAGTCAATCCCACACCCCAACCACAATCTAAATCTCAAAACCCCAACCACAATCTCAATCCCAAACCCCAACCACAATCTAAATCCTAAATCCCAACCACAATCTCAATCCCAAACCCCATCCACAATCCCAATCTCAAACCCCAACCAAAATCTCCATCCCAAACACAAACACAATCTCAATCCAAAACCCAACCACAATCTCAATCCAAAACCCAACCACAATCTCAATGCAAAACCCAACCACAATCGCAATCCAAACCCCAACCACAATGTCAATCCCAAACCCCAACCAAAATCTCAATCCCAAACACCAACCACAATCTCAATCCCTAAACCCAACCACAATCTCAATCCCAAACCCTCACCGCAGTCTCAATCCAAAACCCAACCACAATTCCAATGTAAAACCCAACCACAATCTCAATCCAAAATCCAATCACAATCTCAATCCCAAAACCGCAAACACAATCTCAATCCCAAACCCCAGGCACAATCTCAATCCTAAACTCTAACCACAATCTCAATCCCAAACCCCAACCACAATCTCAATCCCAAATCCCAGCCACAATCTCTATTCCAAATCACAATCACAATCTGAATCCCAAACACCAGCCACAATCTGAATCCCAAGCCCCAGCCACAATCTCACTCCCAGACCACAACCATAATCTCAATCCCAAACCCAAACCACAATCTCCATCCGAAACCCGAACCACAATCTCCATCCGCAACCCCAACGACAATCTCAATCCCCAAACCCAAACTCAATCCCAAACCTGAACAATATCTCAATCCCGAACCCCAACCACAATCTCAATTCCAAACCCCAAACAAAATCTCAATCCCAAATCCCAAACACAATTTCAATCCCACACCCCAACCACAATCTCAATCCCAAACCCCAACAGGAATCTCAATCCCAAACCCTAACGACAATCTCATTTCCAAACCCCAAACAAAATCTCAATCCCAAACCCCAACCACAATCTCAATCCCAAACCCCAACCACAATCTCAATCCCAAACCCGAACCACAATCTCCATCCCAAACACAAACACAATCTCAATCTCAAAACCCAACCAAAATCTCAATCCCAAACACCAACAACAACCTCAATCCCTAAACCCAACCACAATCTCAATCCCAAACCCTCACCACAGTCTCAATCCAAAACCCAACCACAATTCCAATGTAAAACCCAACCCAATCTCAATCCAAAATCCAACCACAATCTCAATCCAACACCCCAAACACAATCTCAATCCCAAACCTCAACCACGATCTCAATCCCAAACCCCAGCCACAATCTCAATCCCAAACTCTAACCACAATCTCAATCCCAAAAACGCAACCACAATCTCAATCCCAAACCCCAACCACAATCTCAATCCCAACCCCAACCACAATCTCAATCCCAAACCACAACCACAATCTCAATCCCAAACCCAACCACAACCTCAATACCAAACCCAAGCCACAATCTCAAACCCAAATCCCAACCTCAATCTCAATCCCAAACTCCAAACACAATCTCAATCCCAAACCCCAACCACGATCTCAATCCCAAACCCCAGCCACAATCTCAATCCCAAACTCTAACCACAATCTCAATCCCAAACCACAACCACAATCACAATCCCAAACCCCAACCACAATCTGAATCCCAAAACCCAACGACAATCTCAATCCCAAACCCCAACCACAACCTCAATTCAAAACCACAAACACAATCTCAATCCCAAATCACAACCACAATCTACATCCGAAACCCCAACGGCAATCTCATTCAGAAAACCTCCAACCACAGTCTCAATCTCAAACCTGAACAACAATCTCAATCACAAATCCCACCCACAATCTGAATTCCAAACCGCAAACAAAATCTCAATCCCACACCCCAACCACAATCTCATTCCCAAACCCCAACCACAATCTCAATCCCAAACCCCCAAAACAATCTCAGTTCCAAACCCCAAACAAAATCTCAATACCAAACCTCAACCACAATATCAATCCCAAACCCAACCACAACCTCAATCCCAAAACCCCAACCACAATCTTAAACGCAACCCCAATCACAATCTCAATCCCAAACCTCAACCACAATCTCAATCCGAAATCCGAGCTACAATCTCCATCCCCAACCGCAACCACAATCTCAATCCCAAAACCCCAACCACAATCTCAAACCCAATCTCAATCACAATCTCAATCCCAAACCCCAGCCACAATCTGAATCCCAAGCCCCAGCCACAATCTCACTCCCAGACCACAACCATAATCTCAATCCCAAACCCAAACCACAATCTCCATCCGAAACCCGAACCACAATCTCCATCCGCAACCCCAACGACAATCTCAATCCCCAAACCCAAACTCAATCCCAAACCTGAACAATATCTCAATCCCGAACCCCAACCACAATCTCAATTCCAAACCCCAAACAAAATCTCAATCCCAAATCCCAAACACAATTTCAATCCCACACCCCAACCACAATCTCAATCCCAAACCCCAACAGGAATCTCAATCCCAAACCCTAACGACAATCTCATTTCCAAACCCCAAACAAAATCTCAATCCCAAACCCCAACCACAATCTCAATCCCAAACCCCAACCACAATCTCAATCCCAAACCCAAACCACAATCTCCATCCCAAACACAAACACAATCTCAATCTCAAAACCCAACCAAAATCTCAATCCCAAACACCAACAACAACCTCAATCCCTAAACCCAACCACAATCTCAATCCCAAACCCTCACCACAGTCTCAATCCAAAACCCAACCACAATTCCAATGTAAAACCCAACCCAATCTCAATCCAAAATCCAACCACAATCTCAATCCAACACCCCAAACACAATCTCAATCCCAAACCTCAACCACGATCTCAATCCCAAACCCCAGCCACAATCTCAATCCCAAACTCTAACCACAATCTCAATCCCAAAAACGCAACCACAATCTCAATCCCAAACCCCAACCACAATCTCAATCCCAACCCCAACCACAATCTCAATCCCAAACCACAACCACAATCTCAATCCCAAACCCAACCACAACCTCAATACCAAACCCAAGCCACAATCTCAAACCCAAATCCCAACCTCAATCTCAATCCCAAACTCCAAACACAATCTCAATCCCAAACCCCAACCACGATCTCAATCCCAAACCCCAGCCACAATCTCAATCCCAAACTCTAACCACAATCTCAACCCCAAACCACAACCACAATCACAATCCCAAACCCCAACCACAATCTGAATCCCAAAACCCAACGACAATCTCAATCCCAAACCCCAACCACAACCTCAATTCAAAACCACAAACACAATCTCAATCCCAAATCACAACCACAATCTACATCCGAAACCCCAACGGCAATCTCATTCAGAAAACCTCCAACCACAGTCTCAATCTCAAACCTGAACAACAATCTCAATCACAAATCCCACCCACAATCTGAATTCCAAACCGCAAACAAAATCTCAATCCCACACCCCAACCACAATCTCATTCCCAAACCCCAACCACAATCTCAATCCCAAACCCCAAAAACAATCTCAGTTCCAAACCCCAAACAAAATCTCAATACCAAACCTCAACCACAATATCAATCCCAAACCCAACCACAACCTCAATCCCAAAACCCCAACCACAATCTCAAACGCAACCCCAATCACAATCTCAATCCCAAACCTCAACCACAATCTCAATCCGAAATCCGAGCTACAATCTCCATCCCCAACCGCAACCACAATCTCAATCCCAAAACCCCAACCACAATCTCAAACCCAATCTCAATCACAATCTCAATCCCAAACCACAGCCACAATTTGAATCCCAAATCCCAGCCACAATCTCACTCCCAAATCACAACCATAATCTCAATCCAAACCCAAACCACAATCTCCATCCGAAACCCGAACCACAATCTCCATCCGCAACCCCAACGACAATCTCAATCCCCAAACCCCAAACGCAATCTCAATCCCAAACCTGAACAACAATTTCAATCCCAAACCCCAACCACAATCTCAATTCCAAACCCCAAACAAAATCTAAATCCCAAATCCCAACCACAATCTCAATCCCAAACCCCAACCAAAATCTCAATCCCAACCACCAATCACAATCTGATTCCCTAAATCCAACCACAATCTCAATCCCAAACCCTAACCACATTCTCAATCCAAAACCTAACCACAATGTCAATGCAAAACACCACCCACAATCTCCATCCCAAACACAAACACAATCTCAATCCCAAACCCTAATCACAGTCTCAATCCAAAACCCAACCACAATCTCAATGCAAAACCCAACCACAATCTCAATCCAAAACCCTACCACAATCTCAATCAAAAACCCCAAACACAATCTCAATCCCAAACCCCAACCACAATTCCAAACCCATGCCACAATCTCAATTCCAAACTCTAACCACAATCTCAATCCCCAAACCCCAAAAGCAATCTCAATCCCAAACCTGAACAACAATCTCAATCCCAAACCCCAACCACAATCTCAATTCCAAATCCCAAGCAAAATGTAAATCCCAAATCCCAACCACAATCTCAATCCCACACCACAACCAGAATCTCAATCCCAAACCCCAACCACAATCTCAATCCCAACCCCAACCACAATCTCAATCCCAAACCCAACCACAATCTCAATCCCAAATCCCAAACAAAATCTCATTCCAAACCCCAACCACAATCTCACTCCCAAAACCGCAACTACAATCTCAATCCAAAACCCAACTACAATCTCAATCCCAAACCACAACCAGAATCTCAATCCCAAACACTAGCCACAATCTCAATCCCGAAACCAGCCACAATCTCAATCCCAAACCCCAACCACAATCTCAATCCCAACCCCAACCACAATCTCAATCCCAAATCCCAACCACAATCTCAATTCCAAACCCAAAACAAAATCTCAATCCCAAACCCCAACCACAATCTCAATGCCACACCCCAACCACAATCTCAATCCCAAAACCCAATCACAAGCTCAATCCCAAATCCCAACAGCAATCTGAATTCCAAACCCCAAGCAAAATCCCAATCCCAAACACCAACCACAATATCAATCCCAAACCCAACCACAACCGCAATCCCAAAACCCCAACCACAATCCCAAATCCGAGCAACAATCTCCATCCCCAACAGCAACCACAATCTCAATCCCAAAACCCCAACCACAATCTCAAATCCAAACCCAGTCACAATCTCACTCCAAAACCCAAACCACAATCTCAATCACAAACCCCAACCACAATCTCAATCCCAAACCCCAACCACATTCTCCATCCAAAACCCTAGCCACTATCTCAATCCCAAACCTCAACCACAATCTCAATGCAAAACCCTAACCAGAATCTCAATACCAAAATCCAGCCACAATCTCAATCCGAAAGCCCAACCACAATCTCAATCTCAAACCCCAAACACAATCTCAATCCCAAACCCCAACCATAATCTTAACCCCACACCCCAACCACAATCTCAATCCCAAACCCCAACCACAATCTCAGTTCCAAACTCCAAACAAAATGTCAATCCCAAACCCCAACCGCAACTGGAATCACAAACCCAACCACAAGCTCCATCCGAAACCCCAACCGCAATCTCAATCCCAACACCCAACCACAATCTCAATCCCAAACCCGAACCACAATCTCAATCCCAAACCCAACCACAATCTCAATCCCAAATTCCAGCCACAATCTCAATACCAAACCCCAATCACAATCTGAATCCCAAACCCCTACCACAATCTCAATCCCAAAACCCAACCACAAGCTGAATCCCAAACCTCAGCCACAATCTCACTCCCAAACCACAACCATAATCTCAATCCCAAACCCAAACCACAATGTCCATCCGAAACCTGAACCACAATCTCCATCCGAAAACCCAATGACAATCTCAATCCCCAAACCCCAACCACAATCTCAATCCCAAACCTGAACACAATCTCAATCCCAAACCCCAACCACTATCTCAATTCCAAACCCCAACCACAATCTCAATCCCAAACCACAACCACATACTCAATCCCAAACCCCAACCAATCTCAATCCCAAAGCCCAACCACAATCACAATCCCAAACCCCAACCACAATCTGAATCCCAAAACCCAACGACAATCTCAATCCCAAACCCCAACCACAACCTCAATTCAAAACCACAAACACAATCTCAATTCCAAATCACAACCACAATCAACATCCGAAACCCCAACGGCAATCTCAATCAGAAAACCTCCAACCACAGTCTCAATCTCAAACCTGAACAACAATCTCAATCACAAATCCCACCCACAATCTGAATTCCAAACCGCAAACAAAATCTCAATCCCACACCCCAACCACAATCTCATTCCCAAACCCCAACCACAATCTCAATCCCAAACCCCAAAAACAATCTCAGTTCCAAACCCCAAACAAAATCTCAATACCAAACCTCAACCACAATATCAATCCCAAACCCAACCACAACCTCAATCCCAAAACCCCAACCACAATCTCAAACGCAACCCCAATCACAATCTCAATCCCAAACCTCAACCACAATCTCAATCCGAAATCCGAGCTACAATCTCCATCCCCAACCGCAACCACAATCTCAATCCCAAAACCCCAACCACAATCTCAAACCCAATCTCAATCACAATCTCAATCCCAAACCACAGCCACAATTTGAATCCCAAAGCCCAGCCACAATCTCACTCCCAAATCACAACCATAATCTCAATCCAAACCCAAACCACAATCTCCATCCGAAACCCGAACCACAATCTCCATCCGCAACGCCAACGACAATCTCAATTCCAAAACCCCAAACGCAATCTCAATCCCAAACCTGAACAACAATTTCAATCCCAAACCCCAACCACAATCTCAATTCCAAACCCCAAACAAAATCTAAATCCCAAATCCCAACCACAATCTCAATCCCAAACCCCAACCAAAATCTCAATCCCAACCACCAATCACAATCTGATTCCCTAAATCCAACCACAATCTCAATCCCAAACCCTAACCACATTCTCAATCCAAAACCCAACTACAATGTCAATGCAAAACACCACCCACAATCTCCATCCCAAACACAAACACAATCTCAATCCCAAACCCTAATCACAGTCTCAATCCAAAACCCAACCACAATCTCAATGCAAAACCCAACCACAATCTCAATCCAAAACCCTACCACAATCTCAATCAAAAACCCCAAACACAATCTCAATCCCAAACCCCAACCACAATTCCAAACCCATGCCACAATCTCAATTCCAAACTCTAACCACAATCTCAATCCCCAAACCCCAAAAGCAATCTCAATCCTAAACCTGAACAACAATCTCAATTCCAAATCCCAAGCAAAATGTAAATCCCAAATCCCAACCACAATCTCAATCCCACACCACAACCAGAATCTCAATCCCAAACCCCAACAAGAATTTCAATCCCAAACCCTAACCACAATCTCAATTCCAAACCGCAAACAACATCTCAATCCCAAACCCCAACCACAATCTCAATCCCAAACCCGAACCACAATCTCCATCCCAAACACAAACACAATCTCAATCTCAAACCCCAACGAAAATCTCCATCCCAAACACAAACACAATCTAATTCCAAAACCCAATCACAATCTCAATGCAAAACCCAACCACAATCTCAATCCAAACCCCAACCACAATGTCAACCCCAAACCCCAACCACAATCTCAATCCCAAACCCCAACCAAAATCTCAATCAAAAATCCAACCACAATCTCAATGCAAAACCCAACCACAATCTCAATCCAAACCCCAACCGCAAAGTCAATCCCACACCCCAACCACAATCTAAATCTCAAAACCCCAACCACAATCTCAATCCCAAACCCCAACCACAATCTAAATCCTAAATCCCAACCACAATCTCAATCCCAAACCCCATCCACAATCCCAATCTCAAACCCCAACCAAAATCTCCATCCCAAACACAAACACAATCTCAATCCAAAACCCAACCACAATCTCAATCCAAAACCCAACCACAATCTCAATGCAAAACCCAACCACAATCGCAATCCAAACCCCAACCACAATGTCAATCCCAAACCCCAACCAAAATCTCAATCCCAAACACCAACCACAATCTCAATCCCTAAACCCAACCACAATCTCAATCCCAAACCCTCACCGCAGTCTCAATGCAAAACCCAACCACAATCTCAATCCAAACCCCAACCACAATGTCAACCCCAAACCCCAACCACAATCTCAATCCCAAACCCCAACCAAAATCTCAATCAAAAATCCAACCACAATCTCAATGCAAAACCCAACCACAATCTCAATCCAAACCCCAACCGCAAAGTCAATCCCACACCCCAACCACAATCTAAATCTCAAAACCCCAACCACAATCTCAATCCCAAACCCCAACCACAATCTAAATCCTAAATCCCAACCACAATCTCAATCCCAAACCCCATCCACAATCCCAATCTCAAACCCCAACCAAAATCTCCATCCCAAACACAAACACAATCTCAATCCAAAACCCAACCACAATCTCAATCCAAAACCCAACCACAATCTCAATGCAAAACCCAACCACAATCGCAATCCAAACCCCAACCACAATGTCAATCCCAAACCCCAACCAAAATCTCAATCCCAAACACCAACCACAATCTCAATCCCTAAACCCAACCACAATCTCAATCCCAAACCCTCACCGCAGTCTCAATCCAAAACCCAACCACAATTCCAATGTAAAACCCAACCACAATCTCAATCCAAAATCCAATCACAATCTCAATCCCAAAACCGCAAACACAATCTCAATCCCAAACCCCAGGCACAATCTCAATCCTAAACTCTAACCACAATCTCAATCCCAAACCCCAACCACAATCTCAATCCCAAATCCCAGCCACAATCTCTATTCCAAATCACAATCACAATCTGAATCCCAAACACCAGCCACAATCTGAATCCCAAGCCCCAGCCACAATCTCACTCCCAGACCACAACCATAATCTCAATCCCAAACCCAAACCACAATCTCCATCCGAAACCCGAACCACAATCTCCATCCGCAACCCCAACGACAATCTCAATCCCCAAACCCAAACTCAATCCCAAACCTGAACAATATCTCAATCCCGAACCCCAACCACAATCTCAATTCCAAATCCCAAACACAATTTCAATCCCACACCCCAACCACAATCTCAATCCCAAACCCCAACAGGAATCTCAATCCCAAACCCTAACGACAATCTCATTTCCAAACCCCAAACAAAATCTCAATCCCAAACCCCAACCACAATCTCAATCCCAAACCCCAACCACAATCTCAATCCCAAACCCGAACCACAATCTCCATCCCAAACACAAACACAATCTCAATCTCAAAACCCAACCAAAATCTCAATCCCAAACACCAACAACAACCTCAATCCCTAAACCCAACTACAATCTCAATCCCAAACCCTCACCACAGTCTCAATCCAAAACCCAACCACAATTCCAATGTAAAACCCAACCCAATCTCAATCCAAAATCCAACCACAATCTCAATCCAACACCCCAAACACAATCTCAATCCCAAAAACGCAACCACAATCTCAATCCCAAACCCCAACCACAATCTCAATCCCAACCCCAACCACAATCTCAATCCCAAACCACAACCACAATCTCAATCCCAAACCCAACCACAACCTCAATACCAAACCCAAGCCACAATCTCAAACCCAAATCCCAACCTCAATCTCAATCCCAAACTCCAAACACAATCTCAATCCCAAACCCCAACCACGATCTCAATCCCAAACCCCAGCCACAATCTCAATCCCAAACTCTAACCACAATCTCAATCCCAAACCACAACCACAATCACAATCCCAAACCCCAACCACAATCTGAATCCCAAAACCCAACGACAATCTCAATCCCAAACCCCAACCACAACCTCAATTCAAAACCACAAACACAATCTCAATCCCAAATCACAACCACAATCTACATCCGAAACCCCAACGGCAATCTCATTCAGAAAACCTCCAACCACAGTCTCAATCTCAAACCTGAACAACAATCTCAATCACAAATCCCACCCACAATCTGAATTCCAAACCGCAAACAAAATCTCAATCCCACACCCCAACCACAATCTCATTCCCAAACCCCAAAAACAATCTCAGTTCCAAACCCCAAAGAAAATCTCAATACCAAACCTCAACCACAATATCAATCCCAAACCCAACCACAACCTCAATCCCAAAACCCCAACCACAATCTCAAACGCAACCCCAATCACAATCTCAATCCCAAACCTCAACCACAATCTCAATCCGAAATCCGAGCTACAATCTCCATCCCCAACCGCAACCACAATCTCAATCCCAAAACCCCAACCACAATCTCAAACCCAATCTCAATCACAATCTCAATCCCAAACCACAGCCACAATTTGAATCCCAAATCCCAGCCACAATCTCACTCCCAAATCACAACCATAATCTCAATCCAAACCCAAACCACAATCTCCATCCGAAACCCGAACCACAATCTCCATCCGCAACCCCAACGACAATCTCAATCCCCAAACCCCAAACGCAATCTCAATCCCAAACCTGAACAACAATTTCAATCCCAAACCCCAACCACAATCTCAATTCCAAACCCCAAACAAAATCTAAATCCCAAATCCCAACCACAATCTCAATCCCAAACCCCAACCAAAATCTCAATCCCAACCACTAATCACAATCTGATTCCCTAAATCCAACCACAATCTCAATCCCAAACCCTAACCACATTCTCAATCCAAAACCTAACCACAATGTCAATGCAAAACACCACCCACAATCTCCATCCAAAACACAAACACAATCTCAATCCCAAACCCTAATCACAGTCTCAATCCAAAACCCTACCACAATCTCAATCAAAAACCCCAAACACAATCTCAATCCCAAACCCCAACCACAATTCCAAACCCATGCCACAATCTCAATTCCAAACTCTAACCACAATCTCAATCCCCAAACCCCAAAAGCAATCTCAATCCCAAACCTGAACAACAATCTCAATCCCAAACCCCAACCACAATCTCAATTCCAAATCCCAAGCAAAATGTAAATCCCAAATCCCAACCACAATCTCAATCCCACACCACAACCAGAATCTCAATCCCAAACCCCAACAAGAATTTCAATCCCAAACCCTAACCACAATCTCAATTCCAAACCGCAAACAACATCTCAATCCCAAACCCCAACCACAATCTCAATCCCAAACCCGAACCACAATCTCCATCCCAAACACAAACACAATCTCAATCTCAAACCCCAACCAAAATCTCCATCCCAAACACAAACACAATCTAATTCCAAAACCCAATCACAATCTCAATGCAAAACCCAACCACAATCTCAATCCAAACCCCAACCACAATGTCAACCCCAAACCCCAACCACAATCTCAATCCCAAACCCCAACCAAAATCTCAATCAAAAATCCAACCACAATCTCAATGCAAAACCCAACCACAATCTCAATCCAAACCCCAACCGCAAAGTCAATCCCACACCCCAACCACAATCTGAATCTCAAAACCCCAACCACAATCTCAATCCCAAACCCCAACCACAATCTAAATCCTAAATCCCAACCACAATCTCAATCCCAAACCCCATCCACAATCCCAATCTCAAACCCCAACCAAAATCTCCATCCCAAACACAAACACAATCTCAATCCAAAACTCAACCACAATCTCAATCCAAAACCCAACCACAATCTCAATGCAAACCCCAACCACAATGTCAATCACAAACCTCAACCAAAATCTCAATCCCAAACACCAACCACAATCTCAATCCCTGAACCCAACCACAATCTCAATCCCAAACCCTCACCACAGTCTCAATCCAAAACCCAACCACAATTCCAATGTAAAACCCAACCACAATCTCAATCCAAAACCCAATCACAATCTCAATCCCAAAACCGCAAACACAATCTCAATCCCAAACTCCAGGCACAATCTCAATCCTAAACTCTAACCACAATCTCAATCCCAAACCCCAACCACAATCTCAATCCCAAATCCCAGCCACAATCTCTATTCCAAATCACAATCACAATCTGAATCCCAAACCCCAGCCACAATCTGAATCCCAAGCCCCAGCCACAATCTCACTCCCAGACAACAACCATAATCTCAATCCCAAACCCAAACCACAATCTCCATCCGAAACCCGAACCACAATCTCCATCCGCAACCCCAACGACAATCTCAATCCCCAAACCCAAACTCAATCCCAAACCTGAACAATATCTCAATCCCGAACCCCAACCACAATCTCAATTCCAAACCCCAAACAAAATCTCAATCCCAAATCCCAACCACAATTTCAATCCCACAACCCAACCACAATCTCAATCCCAAACCCCAACAGGAATCTCAATCCCAAACCCTAACGACAATCTCATTTCCAAACCCCAAACAAAATCTCAATCCCAAACCCCAACCACAATCTCAATCCCAAACACCAACCACAATCTCAATCCCAAACCCGAACCACAATCTCCATTCCAAACACAAACACAATCTCAATCTCAAACCCCAACCAAAATCTCAATCCCAAACACCAACAACAACCTCAATCCCTAAACCCAACCACAATCTCAATCCCAAACCCTCACCACAGTCTCAATCCAAAACCCAACCACAATTCCAATGTAAAACCCAACCCAATCTCAATCCAAAATCCAACCACAATCTCAATCCAATACCCCAAACACAATCTCAATCCCAAACCCCAACCACGATCTCAATCCCAAACCCCAGCCACAATCTCAATCCCAAACTCTAACCACAATCTCAATCCCAAAACCGCAACCACAATCTCAATCCCAAACCCCAACCACAATCTCAATCCCAACCCCAACCACAATCTCAATCCCAAACCACAACCACAATCTCAATCCCAAACCCAACCACAACCTCAATACCAAACCCAAGCCACAATCTCAAACCCAAATCCCAACCTCAATCTCAATCCCAAACTCCAAACACAATCTCAATCCCAAACCCCAACCACGATCTCAATCCCAAACCCCAGCCACATTCTCAATCCCAAACTCTAACCACAATCTCAATCCCAAACCACAACCACAATCTCAATCCCAAACCCCAACCACAATCTCACTCCCAAAACTGCAACTACAATCTCAATCCAAATCCCAACTACAATCTCAATCCCAAACCCCAACCACAACCTCAATGCAAAACCCAACCACAATCTCAATCCCATAACCAGCCATAATCTCAATCCCAAACCACAATCTCAATCCCAAACCCCAACCACAATCTCAATACCAAACCCAAGCCACAATCTCAAACCAAAATCCCAACCACAATCTTAATCCCAAACTCCAACCACAATCTCAGTCCAAAACCCAAACCACAATCTCAATCCCAAACCCCAACCACAATCTCAATCCCAAACCCTAGGCACAATCTCAATCCTAAACTCTAACCACAATCTCAATCCCAAACCCCAACCACAATCTCAATCCCAAATCCCAGCCACAATCTCTATTCCAAATCACAATCACAATCTGAATCCCAAACCCCAGCCACAATCTGAATCCCAAGCCCCAGCCACAATCTCACTCCCAGACAACAACCATAATCTCAATCCCAAACCCAAACCACAATCTCCACCCGAAACCCGAACCACAATCTCCATCCGCAACCCCAACGACAATCTCAATCCCCAAACCCAAACTCAATCCCAAACCTGAACAATATCTCAATCCCGAACCCCAACCACAATCTCAATTCCAAACCCCAAACAAAATCTCAATCCCAAATCCCAACCACAATTTCAATCCCACACCCCAACCACAATCTCAATCCCAAACCCCAACAAGAATCTCAATCCCAAACCCTAACGACAATCTCATTTCCAAACCCCAAACAAAATCTCAATCCCAAACCCCAACCACAATCTCAATCCCAAACACCAACCACAATCTCAATCCCAAACCCGAACCACAATCTCCATCCCAAACACAAACACAATCTCAATCTCAAACCCCAACCAAAATCTCAATCCCAAACACCAACAACAACCTCAATCCCTAAACCCAACCACAATCTCAATCCCAAACCCTCACCACAGTCTCAATCCAAAACCCAACCACAATTCCAATGTAAAACCCAACCCAATCTCAATCCAAAATCCAACCACAATCTCAATCCAATACCCCAAACACAATCTCAATCCCAAACCCCAACCACGATCTCAATCCCAAACCCCAGCCACAATCTCAATCCCAAACTCTAACCACAATCTCAATCCCAAAACCGCAACCACAATCTCAATCCCAAACCCCAACCACAATCTCAATCCCAAACCCCAACCACAATCTCAATCCCAAACTCCAACCACAATCTCAGTCCCAAACCCAAACCACAATCTCAATCCCAAAGCCCAGCCACAATCTCAATCCCAAACCACAATCTCAATCCCAAACCCCAACCACAATCTGAATACCAAACCCAAGCCACAATCTCAAACCCAAATCCCAACCACAATCTTAATCCCAAACTCCAACCACAATCTCAGTCCCAAACCCAAACCACAATCTCAATCCCAAACCCCAACCACAATCTCAATCCCAAACTCCAACCACAATCTCAGTCCCAAACCCAAACCACAATCTCAATCCCAAAGCCCAGCCACAATCTCAATCCCAAACCGCAATCACAATCTCAATCTCAAAATCCCAACCTGAGGGTTGAGAGAGGAACAGCCACAGAGACAGAGAGAGAAAAGAGAGAGTAAGACAGAGTGTGACGGAGACAGAAACAGAGAGAGGAACAGACACAGAGACATAGAATAGTGAGAGTGTGAGAGAGCAAGAGAGAGAGATCAAAAATACAGAGAGAGGAATAGACAGAGATAGGGAGAGAATCATGAGAGTGTGAGAGGGAGTGAGAGAGCTCAATAGAGGCCAGAAAAGAACACAGAGAAAGAGAGGGAGAATGGTGAGAGAGTGAGATAGATCGACAGAGACAGAGAGGGGTTGAGATAGAGAGATTAGTGAGAGTGTGAGAGAGCGAGAGATCAATCGTGGTAGAGAGGAACAGACAGAGAGAGAGAGGGAGGTAAAATACTGAGAGTGTGAGAGAGAGTGAGTGATGCACGATCAATTGCACAAAGGCTTGAGTTGGGTACAACTGAGGCTTTATTGCTCTAAGATGTGTGCCTCCCACAGCAGTTGGCAAAATGGCTGCAGCATGGAGGACACACATATTTATACTCCGCCTACTGGGCAGAGCCAGCAGGCAGGGACTACCAACGTACCTGTGGTCCTACCATACATCACCTAATAGAGGTGCAACAGTGGTTTACCACATTCACCCCCTGTTAAGATTGAGTCCGGCGGGGTGGTGGAGAACTATACACAACAAATGGTTTTCTTTTTTTTACATTTACATTTACAATATTTGATAGAGAAAAATAAATGTCTTCTGAAGTCCAGTGGACCAGTTAGATGTTTAACAGGTCCGGGGCCTTGATGTGCCGCTGGGAGTGACGTAGTGGTGACGGCGATGCCGATGCTGGTCTGATGTCCGGTGCCTCCGGGAGCGTGCTGAAATCCTCTTCATCCTCGGGCGTGGGCAGGGGGAGGACAGATGGAACCGGGGGGGGGGTTGCTGTTGGGAGCGCCGGGGGAGGGGAGGGTGGTGCCGGGCCGGGGGTGTGTGTGTGTGTGTGTGGAACCTGCTGGTGCCAGGTCCCTGAGGGAGACAGTATCCTGGCGGCCGTTGGGGTACGCCACGTAGGCATATGGGGGTTAGCATGGAGCAATTGCATCCTTTCCACCAACGGGTCCGCCTTGCGGAGTCGGACATGCCTACGGAGTAGGACGGGTCCGGACCTGCGAGCCAAGTCGGGAGCGACACCCCGGATGTGGACTTCCTGGGGAAGGCAAAAAGACGTTCATGGGGTGTGTTGTTAGTGGATGTGACCAGTAGTGACCGAATGGAGTGTAGTGCACCAGGGAGGACCACCTGCCAGCGGGAGGCCGGGAGGGTCCTGGATCGTAGGGCCGGTTTGACGGCCCTCCACACCGTCCCATTCTTTCTCTCTGCCTGTCCGTTTCCCCGAGGGTTGTAGCTTGTCATTCTGCTGGAGGCGATACCCCTGCTGAGCAGGAACTGACGCAGCTTATCACTCATGAAGGAGGATCCTCTGTCACTGTGGATGTAGGCGGGGAAACCGAACAGAGTGAAGATTGTGTTGAGGGCTTTGATGACGGTGGCAGACGTCATATCAGGGCATGGGATGGCGAAGGGGAATCTGGAGTACTCATCGACCAGACTGAGAAAATACGTGTTACGGTCGGTGGAGGGGAGGGGCCCTTTGATATCCACGCTGAGGGGCTCAAAGAGGCGGGAGGCCTTCACCAGACGCGCACGGTCCGGTCGGTAGAAGTGCGGCTTGCACTCCACACAGACCTGGCAGTCCCTGGTGATTGTCCGTACTTCCTCGACGGAGTAGGGCAGATTGCGAGCCTTTATGAAATGGTACAACCGTGTGACTTCCGGGTGACAAAGGCTGTCTTGCAGGGTCCGGTGTCGGTCTACTTGTGCGCTGGCACATGTACCTCAGGATAGGTCGTCTGGGGGCTCATTGAGCTTGCCGGGGCGATACAAAATCTCGTAATTGTAGGTGGAGAGCTCGCTCCTCCACCTCAGGGGAGGTGAAGGTGGCTGTGCCCATTGTCCGTAAACGAGGGGGGTGGGTGCGGTAGCGGCGAATGCACAGGCCTGGCACACCGTGGTGAAGTGCCCCTTCTTGCCGCAAGCCTTACAAAGGGCAGCGCGGGCAGGGCATCGTTGGCATGGGTGTTTCTGCTGGCCGCAAAAGTAACATCAGGGACCCCCGGTGGTTCGCTGGCTGGTGCGTGGTGCAGGCATATTGGGTGGGTAAGGCCCCCGCTGGGGAGGCCGTCTGTGGGTTCCACGATGCGTAGGAGGGGTGGGCCGCGCGGCTGGGGGTGTAGGCCTGAACGTTGCACGAGGCGACCGTCATAGAAAGCACTAGTTTCTTTGTCTCTGCTAGGTCGAGCGTGGCCCCTTCTAACAGTCGCTGGCGTATGAAGTCCGACCCAATCCCCGTGACAAACGCGTCCCGCATAAGGAAGTTTGAATGTTCAGTGGCCGTTACGGCCTCACAGTCACAGTCCCGGACGAGTGGGATTAGGGCCTGCCAGAAGTCTTCTATGGACTCACCAGGGAGTTGAGAGCGAGTGGCGAGTACGTGCCTGGCGAAGAGCGTGTTCGTCTTCTGAGCGTAATTCATTTTGAGAAGCGTCATGGCTTCGGCGTAGTTCGGGGCGTCCTGGATTAGCGGAAAGACGCTGGAGCTCAACCTCGAGTACAGGATCTGTATCTTCTTAGCCTCCGAGACAGGGCTGGGCGCTGAACTGATGTACGCCTCGAAACAAGCTAGCCAGTGTTGAAAGTCCTTTTTGATGTCGCTTGAATGTGGATCCAGCTGCAGACGATCCGGTTTGATATGGAGGTCCATCTTCTGAAAATCTTAGAGCAATAAATTGATGCACGATCAATTGCACAAAGACTTGAGTTGGGTACAACTGAGGCTTTATTGCTCTAAGGTGTGTGGCCTCCCACAGCAGCTGGCGAAATGGCTGCAGCATGGAGGACACACATATTTATACTCCGCCTACTGGGCATAGCCAGCAGGCAGGGACTAACAACGTACCTACCATACATCAGCTAATAGAGGTGCAACAGTAGTTTACCACAATGTGAATGTTTGACGGGGAGAGAGAGAGAATAGTGAGAGTCTGAGAGAGCGTTATAGAGATCGATGGAGACGGAGAGGAATAGACAGAGACAGAGAGAATAATGAGAGTGTGAGGGGAGTGAGAGAGATCAACAGAAACAGAGAGAGAAACAGACAGAGTGAGAATAGAGATTGTGTGAGAGAGTGAGTGAGATCGACAGAGACAGAGAGAGAGCAGTGAGAGTGTGAGAGAGATCACCGGTGATAAAGAGAGGAATGGATACAGAGACACAGAGAGTGAGAGAATAGTGAGAGGGAGTGAGAGAGATTGCCGAAGACAGAGGGGGGGACAGAGAGAGAGAGACAGAGAGAGAATAGAGAGTGTGAGAGTGGTGGAAACAAAAACAGAGACATAGAATAACGAGAGTGAGAGAGAGAGTGAGAGAGAGAGATCGATGGGAGTCAGAGAGAGGAATGGACACAGAGGCACAGAGAGAGAGAGTAGTGAGAGTGTGAGTGGGAGTGAGAGAGATCGACGGAGACAGAGAGAGGAACAGATAAAGAGAGAGAGTGTGTGAGAGAGAGAGAGATCGACGGAAATTGAGAGAGGAATGGACACAGAGACAGAGAGAGAATAATGAGAGTGTGAGAGAGTGAAAGAGATCGGCGGAGAGAGGAACAGGGACAGAGATGGAGAGATTATTGAGGGTGTGAGAGAGAGTGGGAGACAGAGACCGAGCATGAGAGAGAGCAAAGGAGAATATGGAGATGGACCAGTCCTGGATTGAAAGGTTGACACTGACCTTGATCAGGAGCGGTTTGCGGATGATATCGATGGCTCCTTTCTCCGGTACAATCACCACCTCATTCCCACACAGAGCATCTGAAGGAATGGATTCTGCTTTGACTGTTAAATTTTGTTTACCTGGATCACAGAGAGTGAGAGAGGGAATGTGTGAGAAAGAGACAGAGAGAGTGAGTAAACAAGAGATAGAGAGTGAAAGAGAGAGACAGACCATAGAATCAAAGGATTTACAGTGCAGAAGGAGGCCATTTGGCCCATCGAGCCTGCACCGGCTCTTGGAAAGAGCACCCAAGCCCACGTCTCCACTCTATCCCCGTAACCCAATAACCCCACCCAACCTTTTTGGGCACTAAGGGCAATTTATCATGGCCAATCCACCTAACCTGCACATCTTTGGATATGGGAGGAAACCGGAGCACCCGGAGGAAACCCACGCACACACGGGGAGAACGTGCAGACTCCGCACAGAGAGTGACCCAAGCCGGGAATCGAACCTGGGACCCTGGAGCTGTGAAGCAACTGTGCTAACCGCTGTGCAGCCGTGCTGCCCAGAGAATGAAAGTAAGAGAGAGAATAAATGACAGAGAGAGTGAAAGAGAGAGACAGATAGAGAAAGACGGACGGCTGGATTCTCTGCAGCCCCGCGGCATAATCGCTGCCGACGCAGGGGTGGAGAATCCACTTTCACGCCGTGATCGAGCCCGCCGCTGGTTCGCCGATTCTCCGGGACCGGAAAATCGGTGTGACCGCGAAATACGCGGCGCCGTCGGGGGCCATTGCCAGAGGCCCCCCAGCAATCCACCGCTCCCGACCGGCCGAGTTCCCGACGGCGTGGAACTAGCCCCCTATTGCTGGTCAGGATTCTGGCGTTGCAGCTGCGGACCCTGGTCGGGGGCGTGGGGATTCGAGACCCGGGGGGCCCTTCAGGGAGACAGGCTGAGCATCCGGGAACCACCTGTCATGACAGTGCGATGCTCTCGCAACGGCCGCCATTACGATGGTCAATGGGCAGCCACACTGGGCACAGGCCCATCGCAGGCATCATGGCCATTTGGGTGTTTGCCAGGTCCCATAACGGCCACCCCACCCAGCCAGCGGCACCCACTGGGGCTGGAGATGCAGGGCCACACCCACGGCAGCCCCTGGTGAGGGCGGTGCCATGGAACGATGGCCCTGGTGGGAGGGACAGACGACAGGTGCAAAGGCACCGACAGGGCGACGGTGGGGGGGCATGCGTGACTGGGACGCACGGTGCCAACCGGGGCGACCATGTAGTCCATGGCACCTGTTTGTGGACGGCTGTATGCGCCATGATAACACTCCGTTTCTTCTCACCCCCCTGCAGATCATAATGTTTGGACACCACCCAGCGATGTTGGCCACTGTGGCGGGGGCCGCTGCCCTGCATGACGCCCTGTGGGAGCGTCAGTGGAGGCAGCTCAGAGAAGAGGCGGAGGCCACAACAGGGGAGTGGGTCGCAGAGGGGCATGTGCAAGCCGCTCAGGCTGCACGTCCGCCTGCCCGACAGGCCGAGGAGGAGGAGGAGGAGGGGTGCCCGCGGATGACGATGAGAAGGAGGAGGAGAAGGAGGAGGAGGTGATGCCACGGAGGCGTGTGTGCCGGCGCCGCATGTCGTTCCAGGACCTCCTGCACAGGGCGTGCAGGAGGAGACTGAGGATGAGCCGGGAAACCGTGGCCCACATATACCACATGATGGAACACCTGGCACCGCGTGGGACTGGGGAAGGACACCCCCTCCCGGTGGCCATCAAGGTTACGGTCGCCCTAAACGTCTACACGACGGGAGTGGGGACCCGTCCGGCATCTCACAGGTGTCGGTACACAGGTGCATCCGCGCCGTGACTGACGCCCTGTGTGCCATTGCGGACCGGTACATCCAGTTCCCCGTGGACCGCGCCCACCAGGTTGCCCGGGCAGCGGGGTTCGCTGCTGTGGCCAGGATACCCACGATACAGGAGGCGATCAATGGGGTGCACGTCGCCCTGTGGCCACCCGCGGATAACAGGGCGGTGTTCATGAACAGGAAGGGGTCCTACTCCATGAATGTGCAGGTGGTCTGTGACCACCAGATGAAGATACTGCGCGTCTGTGTCCGGTACCCGGGCAGTGTGCATGACTCCTTCATGATGGCACAATCTGTGATCCCCAACATGTTCGAGGGACACCCTCTCCGGTTATGGGGCTGGTTGCTGGGCGACAGGGGTTACCCGTTGCTGCATTGGCTGATGACACCTATACGGAGGCCACAGACCGACGCGGAGACCCGCTACAATGGGGTCCAATGTGCGAGCAGGGGTGTGGTAGAGAGGTGCTTTGGGGTCCTGAAGATGCGCTTCAGGTGCCTGGACCGTTCTGGAGGGGCCCTCCAGTACAACTCAAGGAGTGTCGGCCGCATCATTGTGGTCTGCTGCGTCCTGCACAATATAGCCCAGCAGAGCGGCGATGTGCTGGAGGTAGAGGAGGGGGAGGAGGAGGATCAGGAGGAGGGGCAGGCTTCTCTCGACGAGGAGGAGGGGGAGAGGCGGGACATGGGGGCGGGAGGTGGTACGACCACACCAGCAGGGCCAGCGAGCACGGGACGGTTTAATAGCCGCACGTTACACCAAATAGGGGGGGCGGGGTCTCTGATGCGAAGGGGCACGGACACTACAACACGGCACCACCTCAACACCGACCACACTCACCTCCCCCACCACCGCAACACCCGCATGCACACCACCCGTTCATTACACATCCACCTGCGGCACATCGAGCTGGGGACACATGTTTGCCAGTGACATGTCTGGTCCATGGCATGGAGGATGATGACAGCCCGCTCTGCGATGAGCTCTGAGCACCAATTCGTTAGACAATGTCTGACTCACGCACACACAAAGACCCAACACCTTTCAGCCGGGGGCGGGGTGGTGTGGATGTCCGGGCCGGCGGAGGGGGGTTACTGGGGCTGCACGGCACACCCACTGGTGCTCAATGTTCCATCACCCCCTCAGCCACAGCGGCACTAACCTCCCCCCCACCCCCGCACACATCGGGCAGAGCACAGAGACAGCTTCCATCAGTGATAAAAAGTGTGTAATTTGCACAGTTATATACATGTGCCCGAGCCCCTATAGCGTAACTGCACCTTGTACCCGAGCCAGCTTACAGTGTCTAACCTTCTGGCCTTACAGGCCCTATCACTACGACTAAGTGGTTCCCCCGACGGCTCAGCAGGAGTGGAGTTGGACGGCTGAGACTCCTGCCCTGCGACAAGGGTCCTGTTGGCACATGTTTCCTGGGGCGGCCTGAATGTGGCCGGCCTCTGCTCGGGCGTGCTGCTGCGCTGCTCTGCCCGCTGCCTACCAGATGCACCAGGGACGGTGGGGGCAGCACCTCCTCCTCCCTCGGGGTGCCCAGTGGCCCCCAAGCTTCCCCATGGGATGCAAGCAGATCCCTCCCCGGAGGCACCCCCGACATCTGGCGCTGCCAGTCCTGGAGTCCCGCCGTGGCATGGACAAGGGTCTGGACGTCAGCCGCTATGGAGCCCAGGGAGTGGGCCATCCCTGACTGGGAACGTGACACCTTGCACTGTGACTGTGCCACCTCCCTCTGGGTCTGTGTGATGCTGACCAGCACCTGGGCAACGGCGTGGATGCTCTCAGCCATGGCCTGCTGGGACTTGGCCATGGCCTACTGAGACTGGGCCATGGCCTACTGAGACTGGGCCATGGCCTACTGAGACTGGGCCATGGCCTGCTGGGACTGGGCCACAGTGAGGAGCGCCGCCGCAATCTGCAGCTGGCTCTGGCACATGGCTGCCTGTGGGAGGGCCGCCATGTCCTGGGCCACAGCCCCCGCCTGCACAGAAAGCACAAGCCTTACATAACATGACCCATGTCCAATACCGTCGCCCCCATTGCCTCCACCGCGGACTCCACCCGTGCGGTTTCGGCCTGGGTGGTACGCATGTCCTGCTCCTGCTCGCGGTTGGGCTCCTCCACCTGCAACTGCAGGTGCTGCAAGCCGGCCGTCGTCCCCTTCTCTGGTCCCTGAGTCGCTGACTACATCGCATCTTTGGGGGGGGGGAGTAGAGATTCCAGGAACCCGGGACCGGTCTGGGCGGCCGCTGGTTGCTGGGGCCGGGCTCCCCTCCGAGCGTCCGGCCCCTCGGCTGCTCCTACGTCCACCTGCTGAACCGGAGCGGCTGTGTGGTGCGCACTAGTAATTGTCCCAGAAGCCTCGTCACGGATGATCCCAATCGAGGTGATAGTCTCTGAGATGGTGGAGTATGTGTGTGATAGCAGTGCTGGAGAGTCTAACGCAATGTCCCGAAGTCTGGCGTCCCCTGTGTCGGTGTGTGCTGTGTTGCCATCCTCTGTGTGTCTGTCCCCTGTGTCGGTGTGTGCTGTGTGTCCATCCCCTCTGTTTCTGTGCCCTCTGTTTCTGTCCCCTGTGTAGATGTGTCCTGTGTAGATGTGTCCTGTGTAGATGTGTCCTGTGTAGATGTGTCCTGTGTAGATGTGTCCTGTGTAGATGTGTCCTGTGCCGATGTGACCTGTGTAGATGTGTCCTGTGTAGATGTGTCCTGTGTACGGGCGCAGGGCTGTTGAGGTGGCCGGCCTCCCCATCAGTGCTCGGGGGGCACTGGGTGGGCCCGGAACATCGCCGGCTGGTCAAGTAAGACACAAGACAGCATGTATGGTTAGACCGACGGACGGGGGGTCAGGGGGGTTGTGGTGAGGGGGGGTTGTGGTGAGGGGGGGTTGTGGTGAGGGGGGTGGGGTGAGGGGGGTGGGGTGGGGGGTTGGGTGAGGGGGGTGGGGTGAGGGAGTTGTGGTGAGGGGGGTTGTGGTGAGGGAGGTGGGGTGGGGGGTTGGGTGAGGGGGTTGTGGTGAGGGGGGGCGGGGTGATGGTGGGCGGGGTGAGGGGAAGTTTTGGTGAGGGGGCGGGGAGTGTTGTGGTGAGGGGGGTTGTGGTGAGGGGGTTTGGGGTGAGGAGGGGTGGGGTGGGGGGGTTGAGACGAGTTGTGGTGACGGTGGGTGGGGTGGGGGGTTGTGGTGAGGGGGGTTGTGGTGAGGGGGGGTGGTGTGGGAGGGGTTGTGGTGAGGGGGGGTGGGGTTTGGCACAAATGTGTTGTGAGGGGCCACGGCCAGGCTGGGACGTGTCTCACTTGGTGGCACGCCACCAACCTCGGCATCGGCAACCTCCCGATCCTCGGGTCTGCCAGCGAGGTCAAGTGCCCTCTGCCTGGTCAGGGTGAAGGGACGCATTCAGGTGCTCCCCCCTCTCCCCCCAGTCTTCTCCCATCCCCTGTGGTTATGGGTGTTCTTATCCTAGGTGGGGGAGGCACACAAACATCAACAGTATTAGACGGTCCGACGCATGCTGCCCAGCGGTTGGGTCCGTGATGGCATTGGTGCACAGGGCACGAGGTAACTGTGGCTGCCATTGGTGGGTGCAACCATGTGGGTCAGGGCAGGGGTGGCACTGTTCCACTGGGGAGTGGTGGGGGGGGGGGGGGGCTCACATGTGTTGGGTAGAGGGGTTCGTGCCACGGTCAGTGTGATGGGTACTCACCCTGGCTGCCATCAGTCGGTCGTGCAGCTTCTTGCGGCACTGCTCACCTGTCCTGATAACCATCCCGACGGCACTGACGGCATCGCCCACCTCCACCCACGAATGCCGGATGGTGGCGGCTGCTACCCTGTTGCCGGGTGCGGGGTACAGGACACTCCTCCTCTGCTCCACGGCGTCCAGGAGTGTTCAATTCTCCCTCTCGAAATCTCGATGCTGCGGGCGGCCATCTTCCATGCAACGGAAGTGTTTGGGGCGGATCTGGCTTCAAGGCGCCGCAGCACGTATCGGCGGCCGCACCCTCAGGCGCTTCCCGCGGCACCCGTGCTGGCCCCTTGCGGGCTGTTGAATCGGTGGACCTGGGAGCCCATTGACCCCGTCGTAAAACTCTACGGTCTATACAAGGGCATCAACACGGAGCCCCATTATCTGAACATCCAGCCCATAGTCTCATTTTGGGAGAATCCAGCCCTCAGAGAGTGAGAAAGAGAGAGAGAGTGTGAGAGAATAGAGAGAGTAAGTGACATAGAGGGCAGGATTCTCCATTCCAGCAGCAGAGTGTTGACGCCGTCTCTGCAAGGCCTGCGGGAAGAAAGGACATATTGCTGCTGTGTGCCAGGCCCGCTCGATTGCCGCTGTAACCAGGCCCATTGTTCCAGCACCCCCCACATGCGACCTGTGGGCGCCACCATTTTCGCCCCCGCAACCCACGTGCAGCCCGTGGGTGCCACCATCTTCCTCGCCTCACACCACGTGCAGCCTGTGGGCGCCGCCATCTTGCTTGCCTCACACCACGTGCAGCCTGTGGGCGCCGCCATCTTGCTTGCCTCAGGACACGTGCGGCCATGAGAGCCGCCATCTTCCTCGCCTCACACCACGTGCAGCCTGTGGGCGCCGCCATCTTGCTTGCCTCACACCACGTGCAGCCTGTGGGCGCCGCCATCTTGCTTGCCTCACACCACGTGCAGCCTGTGGGCGCCGCCATCTTCCTTGCCTCACTCCACATGCAGCCCATCACGTGCTCGCTGGCCCTGCCTATGGTGTAGTGCAGCCTCCTGTGCATGTCCAGCCCCCAACTCCCGCCCATTGTCCCTCTCCCCCACCTCCGCCTCCTCGTATGCCGAGGTCTGCCCTGGCTCCTCATCCTCCTCCAGCACATCGTCCCTCTGCTGGGCTATATTGTGGAGGACGTGGCAGACCACAACGATGTGGCCGACCACCTGGCCTCGTACTGGAGGGCCCCTCCAGAGCGGTCCAGGCACCTGAAGCGCATCTTCAGCACCCCGAAGCACCTCTCGACCACACCCCTGGTCGCACAATGGGCCTCATTGTAGCAGTTCTCCGCACCAGTCTGTGGCTTCCTTATAGGTGTCAACTGCCACGGCCACAATGGGTAACCCCTGTCGCCCAGCAACCAGCCCCGCAGCCGGGGGGGGGGTGGGTCCCTCGAACATGCGGGGTATGAATGATTGCGCCAAGATAAACGAGTCATGCACACTGCCCGGGTACCAGGCGTAGACATGTAGGATCTTCATCTGGTGGTCACAGACCACCTGTACGTTCATGGAGTGGTACCCCTTCCTGTTCGTGAACATCGGCTTGTTTTCCGCCGGTGCCCGTAAGGCGACATGCACCCCATCGATGACCCCCTGCAGCTGCTCCATTCGCGAACGCCACCGGAGGTCGCAAAGAAACACTTTTACCGCATGATCTTGAAAAGACTCCATGATCAAAGGTGGAACCGACTTATTTCACTTTTATGGTTGTGATTATATTCTAATTGTTGATTATTTCTCAAACTATCCTGAAGTCACCAAACTGTCTGACTTAACCGCTAAATGCGTGATCAAGGCTACAAATGAAACTTTTGCTAGATTTGGGATACCGTGCAAAGTCACGACTGATAACGGACCTTGTTTTGATTGTTGGGAATGGACAGAATTTGCTGAAGTATATCATTTTGCTCACATAACTTCAAGTCCTCTCTATCCACAATCGAATGGAAAAGTTAAAAAAGGGGTTCACATCATGAAACAACTTTTCAAAAAATCTCTTGTTTCTGATTCTGACCTGAACCTAGCTTTACTAAATTACAGAGCTACTCCTCTTGCAACTGGTTTATCTCCTGCTCAACTACTGATGAACAGAACATTATGCAAAACTCTTCCATGCATTAGACCTCCTGGTCCAGATCTTCAGCCAGTCACCAAGAAAATGCAACATCAACAAAGAATTCAGGAGAAATACTTCAATCAACATGCCACACCACTTGAACCACTGAATCCAGGTGATCAAGTGAGGATTCGTATTCCCGTTGGAAGATGGTATGCTATTGCTAAGAAAATTTGTCAAGCAGCACCTCGAGTATACATCATTCAAACGAATGATGATTCGATTGTTAAAAGAAATCGAAGAACACTTCTGAAAATTCAATCTTCCAGTACATTATTTCCTGATCTCCAAATGAATGAAAGTTTATTTTGTACTACATTAACATCTTCCAAGATACCAGAAGACTTCCAGAAGACGTTCAAGACTTCTGACACTCCACCTACTGGATTGAGAAGATCATCCAGAATAAGAAGGAAACCAGACAGACTTCACTTGTGAAGAATCACAAATGAACTGTTTGATTAACCTTTTCTGAGTCACTTGTTAATTTAATATACATATCATGTATTCTGTAACAATGTTATACATTTTTTTATTTTAGTCACGTCTAAAAAAAAGGATATAATGATATGCATAGTGCCAGTGTAGTAAAGGGTTAACATCTGAAACTATGTGTAAATCAAACACTAGATGGCGTTACTAATTCATTGTATATAAGACAGCATCTCTAAGAATTTTGGGAGAAGCTGAAGAAAACATGGGGCGAAATTCTCCTACCCGCCCCGCCACATTTCTGCCCCGACCGGCCGGCGGGAGTCTCCGTAACACCGGCCGGTCAATGGGGTTTCCCATTGTGGGGCAGCCCCACGCCGTCGGGAAACCCCCGGGCGCAGGCAAAACGGAGACTCCCGCCGGCGGAGAATGACGCCCATGATGAGAAGCTTAGGAGAACAGAGTGAGAATTGGTTATAGAGATATAGCACGAGGTCAAGTCATAGTGTAGTTTATTAGTTCGATAGAATATTGATTACTGTACTACAGATTCAGTATTATTAGTTTAGTATCTGTTACTCAGTAAAGTGTACAAACAAACCTAATCAAAGTTAGTAGTGTAAAATACATTAGTTTTGATTCAAACTTCTTATTTGTATATTGTTTGTCAACACTGCATATCTGGCCATCTTGGAGGAAAAGGCAAGGAATATAACACCACCCCCTCCCTAACCCAGGGGTCAGAGGACAGGGATCAAGAGCAGGAACCTGGGCTAATTCACACCCCTCCTCCCCAAACCCAGGGTCACTGGACAGGGATCAGGGACAGGAACCCGGGCTGATTCACCCCCTCCCTAATCCAGGGCTCTCTGGACAGGGGTCTGGCGCAGGAACCCGGGCTGATTCACCCCCTCCCTAATCCAGGGCTCTTTGGACAGGTATCAGGAGCAGGAACCCGGGCTGATTCACTCCCTCCCTAACCCAGGGTCACTGGACAGGGATCAGGAGCAGGAACCCGGACTGATTCACCCCCTCCCTAACCCAGGGTCACTGGACAGGGATCAGGAGCAGGAACCCGGGCTGATTCACTTCCTCCCTAACCCAGGGCTCTCTGGACAGGGATCAGGAGCAGGAACCCGGGCTGATTCACTTCCTCCCTCACCCAGGGTCACTGGACAGGGATCAGGAGCAGGAACCTAGGCTGATTCACTTCCTCCCTAACCCAGGGCTCTCTGGACAGGGATCAGGCGCAGGAACCCGGGCTGATTCACCTCCTCCCTAACCCAGGGCTCTCTGGACAGGGATCAGGAGCAGGAACCCGGGCTGATTCACCCCCTCCCTAACCCAGAGGTTGCTGGACAGGGATCAGGCGCAGGAACCCGGGCTGATTCACCCCCTCCCTAACCCAGGGTCACTGGACAGGGATCAGGAGCAGGAACCTGGGCTGATTCACTTCCTCCCAAACCCAGGGCTCTCTGGACAGGGATCAGGAGCAGGAACCCGGGCTGATTCACCCCCTCCCTAACTCAGAGGTTGCTGGACAGGGATCAGGCGCAGGAACCCGGGCTGATTCACCCCCTCCCTAACCCAGGGTCACTGGACAGGGATCAGGAGCAGGAACCTGGGCTGATTCACTTCCTCCCTAACCCAGGGCTCTCTGGACAGGGATCAGGAGCAGGAACCCGGGCTGATTCACTTCCTCCCTCACCCAGGGCTCTCTGGACAGGGATCAGGCGCAGGAACCCGGGCTGATTCACCCCCTCCCTAACCCAGGGTCACTGGACAGGGATCAGGAGCAGGAACCCGGGCTGATTCACCCCCTCCCTAACCCAGAGGTCACTGGACAGGGATCAGGAGCAGGAACCCGGGATGATTCACCCCCTCCCTAACCCAGAGGTCACTGGACAGGGATCAGGAGCAGGAACCCGGGCTGATTCACTTCCTCCCTAACCCAGAGGTTGCTGGACAGGGATCAGGCGCAGGAACCCGGGCTGATTCACTTCCTCCCTAACCCAGGGCTCTCTGGACAGGGGTCAGGCGCAGGAACCCGGGCTGATTCACCCCCTCCCTAACCCAGGGCTCTCTGGACAGGGATCAGGAGCAGGAACCCGGGCTGATTCACCTCCTCCCTAACCCAGAGGTTGCTGGACAGGGATCAGGCGCAGGAACCCGGGCTGATTCACTTCCTCCCTAACCCAGGGCTCTCTGGACAGGGGTCAGGCGCAGGAACCCGGGCTGATTCACCCCCTCCCTCACCCAGGGCTCTCTGGACAGGGATCAGGTGCAGGAACCCGGGCTGATTCACTTCCTCCCTAACCCAGGGCTCTCTGGACAGGGTCAGGCGCAGGAACCCGGGATGATTCACTTCCTCCCTCACCCAGGGCTCTCTGGACAGGGATCAGGCGCAGGAACCCGGGCTGATTCACTTCCTCCCTAACCCAGAGGTTGCTGGACAGGGATCAGGCGCAGGAACCCGGGCTGATTCACCTCCTCCCTAACCCAGAGGTTGCTGGACAGGGATCAGGCGCAGGAACCCGGGCTGATTCACTTCCTCCCTCACCCAGGGCTCTCTGGACAGGGATCAGGCGCAGGAACCCGGGCTGATTCACCTCCTCCCTAACCCAGAGGTTGCTGGACAAGGATGAGGAGCCTGGGTTGATTGCCTGCAGCTTTGGCCGTGTTTGAAGCCTGTGTCTTGGGTTAATGACTGACCCAGTCCTGTGGCGTTTAGATGCCAGCTGATAGTCACACTCTCCATAGAACAGACACAGGTTTGGTTTTCAATGCTGCTCTCTGAGGCCATGTCAAATCCCTGGTGTTCGAGCAGTGTGACCTTCACCTGAGAGACAGAAAGGAGCAGCAAAGGGTTAAATTGCCAGTAACACAGAACAAAACACTCCCATTTCCCCCACTCAATTCTCATTTCCTGTCCACTAAAAACAGGACAAATCCAACCCAGTCAATTACAAAACTCTCCCATCTCCCCCATGCCCTGTGACCCAAACACACTGACACACACTCACTCACTCACACTCATTCACACACCTACACACACACACATGCATTCACACACACACACGCACACGCAGTCACACACATATGGTTTAGCACAGTGGGCTAAACAGCTAGCTTGTAATGCAGAACAATGCCAGCAGCGCGGGTTCAATTCCCATACCGGCCTCCCCGAACAGGCGCCGGAATATGGCGACTAGGGGCTTTTCAAAGTAACTTCACTGAAGCCTACTTGTGACAATAAGCGATTATTATTATTATTACATATACACACACACACAGGCATTCACACACATATACACACACACAGATACTCATTCATACACACACACTCACACACACTCATTCCCACAGAGAGACACTCACTCACACACCCACAGGCACTCACTCACACACATGCAGGGGAGGCAGTGACATAGTGGTATTGTCACTGGTTGTCGATTGTTGTAAAAACTCATCTGTTTTACAAATGTCCTTTAGAGAAAGAAATCTGCTGTCCTTACCCGGTCTGTCTGACATAGACTCCAGACCCACAGCAATGTGGGGGCAAAAATGCTGGCCCAGCTAGCGGCGTCCACATTCCATGAAGAAATAAAAACACACACCCACTCTCACAATCGCATACACTCACAATCTTATTCTCTCACACAATCATCCATAATCAGACAAACATACACACAATCACTCACACATGCACGCACAGTGGAAACAGTAGAGTCTCCCACGCCTCCCCCCATAGTTGAATAGCTGGTTCACTCACCATGATACATTTTTTCAGGTAGTTGAAGACTTTGGCCTTGAGTGTGAATTCCTCTGTCCTGGCGATGGAGTCGGGGAGAACCAGGTCCACGAAGAAGGGTTTAAAGGCGTTTAGAGAGACGGTTTCCGATATTCCGAATCCCGCCTGTCCGGTGCAGAACATACTGGCTTTCCATTCGGTGATCAAATCCGGCACAGTGAGGGGGAGAGAGACACTCCCAGTGGGTCTGAGACAGAGCAGAGAGAGAGTTAGACGGGGATAATCTGTCCTTGTGATTTCTGATTGTGTTGTAAACTGGCATCTGAGGAGGCTCGGGGAAACCCCCCCACCCTTCTCCAGAAATCTGCCCTGGGATCACTGATCTGAGCCCCAATGCGGTGGTGTCCGACGATAAAACTGACACCATTAATAGGCAAGTTGGACACAATTTCAACAATTACAATATCAGAAATTAAACACACACACACCAAAATCGGGAAACGCTATTGGGTGAAGAATTGGTTCTGACGCCAAAATTGTGGCGGGCACCGATTTGACGGCAAATCACAATTCTCCGTTACCTCAACAGCGGCATCAATGTGGTCTGGAACGTACGTACAGTAAACACTGTTTGCATATCATTAGCGGCCCTGACCCGGTATTCTCCAGGGGCACCACGATTCTCCACCTCCGATGGGCTGAGTTCTTGACGACGCGGTTCACTTGTGCTTTTAAAAATCGTGACACCGGTGTCATGGCTGGTGTGGGAGAACATAGAACATAGAAAATACAGCACAGAACAGGCCCTTCGGCCCACGATGTTGTGCCGAACCTTTGTCCTAGATTAATCATAGATTATCATTGAATTTACAGTGCAGAAGGAGGCCATTCGGCCCTTTGAGTCTGCACCGGCTCCTGGAAAGAGCACCCTACCCAACTCGCTGGGCTGGCTGGGGGTGCCCTGCCAGGGCCGGTGGGGGGGGGGGGGAAGGTGACCAGGGAATGGACCATTTGTCCGGGGTGACCCACCACAGGACTGGGGCGGTTTCCAGTCACGGACCGCCATTGCTGCAGCCTGAAGGCAGCAATCCTGCTGCGCACCCCACCGACCATCCATCTTGGCCCCTGGTTCTGCAGAGTGACACCGGGCGTATGGATGCTCCCACTCTCGGCCATACCCCCCCCCCCCCCACCACGCGTCCGGCCACCACTCGCCGGCGGGGCATCACCTGGCTCACTCAAGGGAAACGCCCACTGTAGCCCCTACGGGCGCACCGGGCAGGGTCCATGGACCAGGACACTGGCAAAGGCAGCGGCAGCCAATGGTACCCCTGGCAGCAAGGATGGGCACGAGGGCCAGAGGCTGGGCCAGGGGTGCAGAGATGAAGGGGCAGAGCCCGCAGTGCCAACCGGGGGCACCATGTAGCCCGGTGGACCTGGTTGGGCATGAGAGTATGCACCATGTTAACATGTCAGCCTTTCACCCCCTGCAGACAATGGATATTGGAATACAACCAGCAATGGTGGCCTTGCTGCTGGTTGCCACAGCCCTGGGGGATGTCCTGCGGCTGTATGAGCTGGAGCGGCTTGAGGAGGAGGAGGACGTTGCAGCAGCGGAACAGGAGGCAGCTGCCCAGGATGGAAAACCGGCCGCCCAACAGGCCGAGGAGGAGGTGCAAAGGAGGTGCCGCATGAGGCCTCGTGTGCACTGGCAGCGCCTGTCATTCGAGGACCTACCAGGCTGGGCATGCCGTCGAAGACTCCGGCTGAACAGGGAGACAGTGCAACATATCTGCCAGATCATGACACACCTGGCACCATGGGGGTATGGGGAGGACACCTGTTCCCAGTGGCTGTCAAGGTGACCGTCGCCCTAAACAAGGTCCCACACAAGAGATGAGTGAGCAAAATTAAAGCTCATGGTTTACACGATGGGGTCCTTCTAGGCGCCAAGTGGGGACCTGTCCAGGATCTCACAGATCTCAGTTGCATCAATTCCGTCACGGAGGTCCTCTATGCCCAGTCGGTTGAATACATCCATTTCAATGTGGACCGATCCACCAAGATGCCTGAGCAGGGGGGAATCGCCGACATCGGCAACATGGTGTTAAAGCCAAAGAGGAGGAATATAAATTGGCCAGAAAAAGCAGCATTCCTGAGGACTCAGCAGAGGAAGGCAAAGGGTTTAATTTGGAAGGGGAGAATAGAATCCGAGAGTAAGCTTGCAGAAAACATGAAAACTGACTGCAAAAGCTTCTATAGACATGTTTTCCCTGTAGAAGGGAAAAAGACCGGTGAAGACAAATGTAGGTCCCTTGCAGTTGGAATCAGGTGCATTCATAATGGACAACAAAGAGATGGCAGACCAGTTGAACAGATACTTTGGATCTGTCTTCACCAAGGAAGACACAAATAACCTTCCGGAAATGCGAGCATGAAGGAGGAACTGAAGGAAATCCGTATTAGTCAGGAAATTGTATTGGGGAAATTGATGGGATTAAAGCCTGATACATCCCCAGGGCCTGATGCTCTGCACCCCAGAGTACTTAAGGAAGTGGCCCGAGAAATAGTGGATGCTTTGTTGATCATTTTCCAGCATTCTATAGACTCTGGAAGAGTTCCAATGGATTGGAGGGTAACTAATGTAACCCCACTTTTTAAAACTGGAGGGAGAGAGAAAACGGGGAATTATAGACTGATTAGCCTGGCATCGGTGGTGGGGAAATGCTGGAGTCAATTATTAAGGATGAAATAACAGTATTTGGAAAGCGGGGGCAGAATCGGTCCAAATCTTCTGGAATTGATGTGATCAGTAGAGTGGATAAGGGCGAACCAGTGGATGTTGTGTATCTAGGCTTTCAAAAGGCTTTTAACAAGGTCCCACACAAGAGATGAGTGAGCAAAATGAAAGCTCATGGTATTATGGGTAATGTATTGACGTGGATACAGAACTGGTTGGCAGACAGGAAGCAAAGAGTGGGAATCATAGAATCATAGAATCATAGAATTTACAGTGCAGAAGGAGGCCATTCGGCCCATCAAGTCTGCACCAGCTCTTGGAAAGAGAACCCTACCCAAGGTCTACACCTCCACCCTATCCCCATAACCCAGTAACCCCACCCAACACTAAGGGCAATTTTGGACACTATGGGCAATTTAGCATGGCCAATCCACCTAACCCGCACATCTTTGGACTGTGGGAGGAAACCGGAGCACCCGGAGGAAACCCACGCACACACGGGGAGGATGTGCAGACTCCACACAGACAGTGACCCAAGCCGGAATCGAACCTGAGACCCTGGAGCTGTGAAGCATTTGTGCTATCCACAATGCTACCGTGAATAAAAGAGTCCTTTTCAGAACGGAGGGCAGTGACTGGTGGGGTACCACAGGGCTCAGTGCTGGGACCCCAGCTGTTCACAATATACATTAATGATTTGGACGAAGGAATTGCATGCAATATCTCCAAATTTACAGACGATACTAAGGTGGGTGGCAGTGTGTGCTGTGAGGAGGATGCAAAGAGGTTGCAAGGATACTTGGACAGGCTGGCTGAGTGGGCAAATACTTATCTAATGCAATATAATGTGTAAATGTGAGGTTATCCACTTTGGTGGCAAAAACAAGAAGGCAGATTATTATCTGAATGGTGGCAGTTTAGGAAAAGGGGAAGTGCAACGAGACCTGGGTTTCATGGTGGAACAGTCACCAAAGGCTGGTATGCAGGTACAGCAGGCGGCGAGGAAAGCTCATGGCATTTTGGCTTTCATAGTGAGAGAATTTGAGTATGGAGTAGGGATCTCTTGCTGCAGTTATACAGGGCCTTGGTGAGGCCACCCTTGAGTATTGTCTGCAGTTTTGGTCTCTTAGTTTGAGGAAGGACATTATTGCTATTGGGGGTGTCCAGAGAAGGTTCACCAGACTAATTCCCAGGATGGTAGGACTGACATATGAAGAAAGACTGGATCTACTGGGCTTATACTGACTGAGTTTCGAAGAATGAGAGAGGGTCTCATAGAAACATGTAGGCCGTGATTCTCCGACCCCCCCCCCTGCCGGGCAGAGAATCCCCGGGGGTCGGCGCGAATCCCGCCCCGATGCCGGCTGCCCTATTCTCCGGCGCCATTTTTCGAGGGTCGACGGGATTCCCGCCACGCCGGTCGGGAGCCATTGACAGCAGCCCGTCCGGCGATTCTCCGGGCCCGGATGTGCCGAGTGGCCGTCAACTTTTGGCCAGTCCCGCCGGCATGAATCACACCACTCGCACACCGGCGGGACCTGGCGGGTAAGTGTGCGGGGGCCGTCCTTGGGGGGGGGGGGGGGGGGGGGGGGGCGCGGGGAGGATACGACCCCGGGGGGGGGGCCCACGGTGGTCTGGCCTGCGATCGGGGCCCACCGATCGGCGGGCGGGCTGCTTCCGGGGGAGGGAGGGGGGGGGCCTTCTTTCTCCGTGCCAGGCCCTGTAGGGCTCCACCATATTGACCGGGGGCCGGTGCGAAGAAGGGAACCCCCGCGCATGCGCGGAAATACGCCGGCTGGTCCGTGCATGCGCGAGATCACGCCGGTCGTTCCGCGCATGCGCGAACTCGCGCTGGCCCTTCAACGCCGGCTGGAGCAGCGGCAACCACTCCGGCGTCAACCTAGCCCCGAAAGTGGAGGTTAGTGGAGAATTCCTCAGTTTCGGGGACCGTTGACGCCGGAGTGGTTGGCGCCGGTTATCGCCGGCGTGGGGACATAATGCCTATTATTGGAGAATCCTGGCCAGAAATTCCTGATGGGACTGGACAGGCTAGATGTGGGAACAATGTTCCCAGTATTGGGGACGTCCAGTACTAGGGGTCACAGCTTAAGAATAAAGGGTAAGCCATTCAGGACTGAGGTGAGGAAGAACTTCTTCTCTCAGAGACTTGTGAACTTGTGGAATTCTCTACCACAGAAAGCTGTTGGACATATTCAAGAGGGAGTTTGACATGGTCCTTGTAGTTAAAGGGATCAAGGGAGAGAAAGCGGGAGTGGGATACTGAATTTGCATGATCAACCATGATCACATTGAATGCTGGTGCAGGCTCGAAGGGCCAAATGGCTTGCTCCTGCACATATATTCTATGTTTCTATGCCCCGGGTCCAGTGGGATGCATGTCCCCGACTGAGCACCTGCAGATGAAAGGCCGCTCGACACCAACTGAAAACTGTTCCACTTGATGAACGTGCAGCTGATATGCGACCATCAGCTACGCATCATGCACGTCTGTGCCTGATACCCGGGCAGTGTGCATGACGCCTTCATCATGGCACACTCGATGACTCTTGACATGTTCAAGACACTACTGCGCGACCGGGGATATCCACCGAGTCATTCCTGATGACACCTATCTGAAGACCACTGGCCGACCCGGAGACCCGCTACAACGATGCACATGCAGCGACCCAGGAGCGTGATTAAGCAGTGATTTGGCCACCTAAAGATGCGGTTCAGGTGGCTAGACTGCTCTGGAGGGGCCCTCCAGTCTGATGCTGAAAGGGTCGCCCGCATCGTGGCGGCCTGCTGCGTCCTCCACAACATCGCGCACAGAGGGGCCATGTGTGAAAGAGGAGGATGAACGGCAGGCCTCGTCCCATGAGGGTGGGCAGGACATGGGGTCCGGGCAGGCACGAGAGGCTGCACGACGTGTGGGCCAGGGACAATGCGCACGGGATGATCTGATTGCCTCCAGGTTCACCGACTGGGGGGGGGAGGGGGGTGGCAACTGGCCAGGGACACAGGCACCACATCGCACCCCATCCCCCCAAAATCCCCCCCCCGCCCACCACCACCTGCAGCCCCCTCCTTGAAACATACCTGCTGCACAAGGGATGCAGGCCTCGGTTGGCAGTACCACTATGTCTGGTCCTTGGGCTGGAGGATGATGACATCCCGCTCTCCAATGAGCTCTGGTGCTCCGCATCATTTGACAACGTCTACCTCCTGTCCACGGTAGCACTTTCCACCATCCACCTGGGTGATCCCTGCAAGCCAGCTCGCCATTCCATCACACTGTGCCATTGGATCCCTGGGGTGGCCATGCTGGGGATGGTTTTGGGGGGAGGGGGCGGTGGTGGTGAGCCCAGGCCACCCACAAGGTCCGCCAAATCCCTCCCCACCCCGCACCCCCTCTCTGGGCAGCCTTGACCAGCCCACCCCTCACACCCATCTGACAGAGCACCTAGGCAGGTCGTAACAGTGTGAGCAGGCGTTTAATGTGACAACATATGTACAGATTTGTGCCCTAGCCCCTACCGCTAAACTGTGTCCTACACCCATGCTAACTTAACTGGTGTCTACCTTTCTGGCCTTATGGGCCCCAATGCTATGTCTTGGTGGATCCCCAGGTGGTAGATCAGGGGTGGGGGCGGCCTGCTGTGATTCGGCGCGCCAACCACTCCGGCGTCAACCTAGCCCCCGAGAAAGTGGCGGTAAGTGGAGAATTCCTCACTTTCGGAGGCCGGTTTACCCGCCTGCGTGGGGACGTAATGTCCATTATTGGAGAATCCCGGCCAGAAAATCCTGATGGGACTGGACAGGATAGATGTGGGAAGAATGTTCCCGGTGTTGGGGACGTTCAGAACTAGGGGTCACAGCTTAAGAATAAGGGGGAAGCCATTCAGGACTGAGGTGAGGAAGAACGTCTTCTCACAAACAGTTGTGAACTTGTGGAATTCGCGACATCAGAAAGCTGTTGGACATATTCAAGAGGGAGTTGGACGTGGTCCTTGTGGTTAAAAGGATCAAGGGGTACAGAGAGAAAGCGGGAGTGGGGTACTGAATTTACATGATCAACCATGATCATATTGAATGCTGGTGCATTTCCTGTGACCTGGGTCCCCACTGGTGGTCATCTCCTGGGGATCCCAGGTGGCATGGTGCCACCCTGTTCTGCCCGCTGCCCATCAGTTCCACCAGGGACAGAAGGGGGAGGTGTCCGAGATGCTGTTGTGTACCCCACCTCCCCTGCGGGTGTCACCAGCACGGACCCCATCACCTCCTCCTCCCTCTGGGTGCCCGATGGCCCCTGGGCTCCTCCATGGGACAGGGCTGCGAGCAGAGATATCCCCTGAGGCTGCCCCACCACCTGGCGCTGCCAGTCTTGGAGGACCACTCTGGTCTCGACCAGCGTCTGCATGCTCGCGGCCATGGAGCACAGGGAGTGGGCCATCTCCATCTGGGACTGCACCACATCACCCACTGACTGTGCCACCACCTTCTGCTTCTGTGTCACATCAGCCAGTGACTGCGCCATCTCCCTCCGGGACTGAGCCAACTCCATCTGTTACTGCGCCACGTCAGCCATCGCCTGGGCAATGCCGGCGACGATCCAGCCATGGCCTGCTGTGACTGGGCCACACTCAAGAGCGCTGCTTCAATGACCAGCTGGCTCTGGCACATGGCTGCTTGTGAGGTGGCAACCCTGTCCTTGGCCTCGGCTAGCGCCTGCACAGAATGCCCTAGGCCTTGGACAAGCAGATCCATAGACAAAACTATCGCCCCCAATGCCTTCACCGCAGACGCCACCCGGGTGGTGTTGGCCTGGGTGGCACGCATAGTCGGCACCACCTCTTGCTGCTGCACGTGGTTAGACTCCTCTAACTGCACCTGAAGGTACTGGATGCTCGACAACAACCCATCATGTAGTCCCTGACTCTGCGACTGCATCTCCACGATCGCTGGGACTGGCCGTTCCAGAAGCCCGAAACCTATCTGGAGAGCAGGTTGTCCCTGGGGTTGGCCTGCCCTCCGAGCAAACGCCCCCTCGGGAGTTCCTACTTCCACCCGATGTACCGAAGCAGCTGTGTGGTGCGCATGAGAGAGTATCCCAGGAGCCTCTTCACCAAAGTGTCCCAACTGAGGTGACTATCTCTGGGATGGTGGAGTGTATTGGACACAGCTGTAGGGGAAATCTGTGTCAACATCGGACTCGAGCTCCGGGGTATCCTCAGTCTCAGTTGAAGACTGCCATCCGAGCTGCTCTCCTCGTCACTGCTCAGCTCACGGGGGAGGGTTGGAGGGGGGGAGGTGCTCTGGCTGTGGCCCTGGCTGGTGTGGGGAACACCTGATGGACCCGCTCCATCACCAGCAGGTCCTGCAAGATACAAGACAAAACGTATGGGTCGGGGGGGGTGGGGCAGGAGTGGGGCATGGGTCTGTGAGTCAGGGTGGTGTGGGTGTGAGTAAGGGCGAGGGAGCTGTCGGGGGGGGGGATGGTGGGTGGTGTGGAGGTGAGGGTGGTATGGAGGTGAGGGTGGTATGGAGGTGAGGGTGGTGTGGGGGTGAGGGTGGTGAGGGGATGAGGGTGGTGTGGGGTGAGGGTGGTATGGGGGTGAGGGTGGTACGGGGGTGAGGGTGGTATGGGGTGAGGGTGGTATGGGGGGGGGTTTGCCAAATGTGGCATGTGGACCCGCAACTCAGCAGGGTCTCACTTCCTTGCCCGCGGCTGACGTCCACCCAGTGGCGTCCCTTTCCTCCAGGCTGCCAACCACGTCTAGGGCCCTCTGCTCTGCTATGATGAGTGGCCACAGGTCCGCTGGTCTAACTCCAGTTTTCTCCCGTTCCTGGGCACCCGGGCTCGGCAGCCGGTATGGGTGCCGGCATGTGGTGCTTTCTTGAGCTGCTGTAGTCCGTGAGGTGTAGGTAAACCCTTGCTTATGACAGAAAAGCATGTTGGTCCCCTTGAATCATGCTTATGTTCCTCTTTTTCTCTTTCATTAGTCTGAGGAGCATCTGTTTTTTTTTTAAATTTCTGTTACCTTCTTCACTGTAATCAATATCCTGGTGGGCGAGACAGCTGGTGGGTGATGCAGAGCAAGGCCAGCAGAGAGGGTTCAATTCCCGTACCGGCTGAGGTTATTCATGAAGGTCTCACCTTCTCAACCTTGCCCCTCACCTGAGGTGCAGTGATCCTCAGGTTAAAGCACCGCAAATCAGCTCTCCACATCAAACAATAGGTGAAAGTTTTATGCCAATTGTTTTCTCCATATGAACGAAGAGGTCATTCAGTCCCTCGAACCTGCCCCGCCGTTTCAGAAGATTGTGTCTGATCTGAATGTAAACTTAACCCCACCTTCCGATCCAGCCAGATAACCTGTCACCCCCCTCGTTAACCAGGAATCCAGCTCTGCCTGTAACTATTCAAAGAGTCCCAGTTTCCATTGCCTCTTCAGGACGAGAGTTTCAGAGACTGACAACATTCTGACAGAAATAATCCCTCCTCACCTCTGTCTTAAACCCAACTTAAACTCTGTCTTAAACTTCTTATTTTTAAACATTGACCCCGAGTCCTCGAGTCATAGAGGTCCACAGGACAGAAAAGGCTCTTTTGCCGATCACGTATGTGCTCGTAAAAAACAACTACCTAACTATTCTGATCTCATATTCCAGCACTTGGCCCACAGACTTGTACACCTTGGCATCGCAAGTGCACATCTAAATAATTCTTAAATGTTATGAGGGTTTCTGCTTCCACCCTCCTTTCAGATAGTGAGTTACAGACTCCCACCGCCCACTGGGTGAATAGGGTTTTCCTCATACCCTCTCTAAACCTCCTGTCATTTCCTTCCAAATATGCTGCCTGGTCATTCATCCCCCCACCAAGGGGAAATGTTTCTTCCTGTATACTCTATCAATGCCTCTCATTGTGTCTACGGTCCTTGATTCTCCCAAAAGAGGAAACATCCTCTCTACATCCACCCTGTCAATGCCCCTCAGGATCTTAAATATTTAGATCAAGTTTCCTCTTACTCTTCCAGACGCCAGTGGATACAAACCCAATCTGTCCAACCTTTCCTCATCAGACAACCCACCCATTCCTGCTACAGTCCAGTCAACCTTCTCTGAACTGTTTCCAACGTATTTACATCTTCCCTTAAATAAATAGACTGACACTGTACACAATACTCCAGCTGTGGTCTCACCAATGTCCTGTACAACTGAAGCAATAACCTTCCCACTTTTGTGATCAATTTCCTCTGTGATGACTGTTGGAATTTCAGATGCAGTGTATTCTAGGTATCTGGTGCAGTAAGGGTCAAAAACCTGGGGTTGTTTGTGTTTGACTGCTGCAGTCTTGTTTTTATAGAATGTTGGTTTGAAAGGTTGTGAGCCTGGGGTGCAATTGAGGAACCATAAAAAGTATGGGTGAATGGAGTTTTGTGTGGATTAAGGGTGATTCCCTGTGGAGTTAATTAGATTTTAGCTCGGTAAGATTATGTTGTTACTGAGTGGAGCTAAGGCATCAGGCGTTTTGCAGGAAAGCAGGTCAGTTGAGTTTTGGATGAAGCTGTGAGCAGGAGTCAAGCATTTTGCTCTCTGCAATTCAGTTAAACATATGTCTCCAGATAGGCTAACAGTTTATTTCCAAGCAGGTCAGGATTTTCTGATTAGAAGGTGAACTGTAACAAGGTGAGAAACCTCTTCTGAAGAAATGCAGTTTCTGAAGAAATTAAGAAAGGCAGGTTTCGGCATGGTTCTGACAGAATTCAGGTCTTGTCTTTAAAGCAGTGTCAAAAGATCTATCTTTCACAAAGAAGATCTCTGTAAAGTGGGTATTCTTGAGTGCTAATGGTATTTAACAGTGGATTGAGAGCGGAGTTATTTTTTCCTGATGTTTGAGTGGGAATAAATCTAGCAGTTAAGGGTTACTGTGCCATTGCATTGATTAGCATTGTTAAAGGGATAATTGTAAGTTATTTTTCTTGTATCATGTTAAAGATATTTTAATACTGTGTGAGTAATAAAGTTTGTTTTAATATACCACCCCTATTTCTTTGTCAAATCACTCCTGGCGCGAGATATCCTTTTCTCACAGTCTTACAAAATTAAAATAAAATATTGGGG
Source organism: Scyliorhinus torazame (assembly GCF_047496885.1). Taxonomy (NCBI): domain Eukaryota; kingdom Metazoa; phylum Chordata; class Chondrichthyes; order Carcharhiniformes; family Scyliorhinidae; genus Scyliorhinus; species Scyliorhinus torazame. Next base: position 70,074,292 of record NC_092722.1, on the reverse strand, counting down.
TTTCTGTTGAGTATCCTCGCCACTGTTAGGTCTGATCTGGAATCATAATACCCTCTCACTGAATAATAACATTCGATTGGTTTTCCTAATTACTGGTTGTAAAGGTAAGGTAAAGTCACCGTAGCTCCAGATGACCAGAGGCTGCTTGTCCCTTTGAGGGTGAGAGCTGACTGATGGGGGTTTAACCTGAGGATCACCACACCTCAGGTGAGGAGCAAGGTTGAGAAGGCGGGGCCTTCATGAATAACCTCAGCCGATATGGGGATTGAACCCGCGCTGTTGGCCTTGCTCTGCTATAATTGGGCAAAGACTGACAAATTCACTTGCGACCAATGTAATTCCACAATTTAGGGACCACCTTCGCTTGGAAGACGATGGCCTAACCATGGGGAAAACCACAGCGCTGGCAAGTTAAATCACACCATGCTCAGCTTGGCCAGGTTACATCGTAACTCACCCTCAACATAACATAATTTGGCAAAACTCCAAACAACAGACAGACCTGGCTCCTCCTATTAATTACATCATCTATATCCCACTAAGATATTCCATGACATACTTAGCTAAGTCTAATCACCATCCCTCATAGATTATCTACAGTCCAGGGAATGTCCAGCAATCAAAACAATATTCCATTAGCTGTTTCTCTGTATACAAGTAAATGGCTAAAATCAATCATTGCCACATCATTTATGACCTCTTAATTACAGCTTTAGTAGACATACTGCATATACATAATTTGAATAATTTTTTAAAAAAAACAACATTACTGTCACAAATATGAAATATAAGATATAGCAATTTGTGCATTCATCACAGAGGATCAATCTCTGACTCACTGTTTCGGAAGAGAGAGGATTAGAACCATCCCATGCTCTGCGGGGTGTGTGTGTGTGTGTGGGGGGGGGGAGGTCACAACCTCAGACAACCTAAAGTGGAACAAAAATGGAGACAAAATGCTTGACATACCCAACAGGGACGAGGTCCCAGATCCAAGTCTCTGGGAAATACATTTGGATTATTCTCTCAGTTCTGTCCCAGTCTGCTTCAGGCTTCATTCCATGTGTCACATACGTCCGCAACCCTGTCCATGGTTCAAAAAGATCAGAATAAGATGGGGACAACACAGTTAGATGGGGGTGGGGGTGTTGGCGGCATGTGAGGGAGGGGTAAGGAGTCTGAATGGTTGAGCAAAGGGGGCTGGATGGAGGACTCTCATGGTTTGGGGGGACGAAGAGTGTCATAGTTTGGGGGGGGTGAGGGGTCTCAGTTTGGGGGGTGATGGTCTCACAGTTTGGGGGGGTGAGGGGTCTGAAAGTTTGGGGAGGTGAGGGGTCTCACAGTTGGGGGGGTGAGGGGTCTCACAGTTTGGGGGGTGAGGTGTCTCACAGTTTGGGGGGTGAGGGGTCTCACAGTTTGGGGGGAGGGCATCTCACAGTTTGGGGGGTGAGGGGTCTCACAGTTTGGGGGCTGAGGGGTCTCACAGTTTGGAGGGTGAGGGGTCTCACAGTTTGGGGGAGGGCGTCTCACAGTTTGGGGGGTGAGGGGTCTCACAGTTTTGGGGGAGTGGGTCTCACAGTTTGGGGGGAGGGGGTCTCATAGTTTGGGGGTGAGGGGTCTCACAGTTTGGGGGGTGAGGGGTCTCACAGTTTGGGGGGTCAGGGGTCTCACAGTTTGGGGGGTGAGGGGTCACACAGTTGGAGGGGTGAGGGTTCTCACAGTTTGGGGGGTGAGGGGTCTCACAGTTTGGGGGGTGAGGGGTTTCACAGTTTGGGGGGAGGGCATCTCACAGTTTTGGGGGTGAGGGGTCTCACAGTTTGGGGGGTGAGGGGTCTCACAGTTTGGGGGGTGAGGGGTCTCACAGTTTGGGGGGAGTGGGTCTCACAGTTTGGGGGGAGGGGGTCTCATAGTTTGGGGGTGAGGGGTCTCACAGTTTGGGGGGTGAATGGTCTCACAGTTTGGGGGGGTCAGGGGTCTCACAGTTTGGGGGGGAGGGCGTCTCATAGTTTGGGGGGTGAAGGGTCTCACCGTTTTGGGGTGAGGGGTCTCACAGTTTGGGGGGAGGGGGTCTCACAGTTTAGGGGTGAGGGGTCTCACAGTGTGGGGGGGAGGGGGTCTCACAGTTTGGGGGGAGGGGGTCTCACAGTTTGGGGGTGATAGAGAAACAGAGAGAGAGAGAGAGATGGGGAGATAGAGAGAGAGGCAGAGAGAGAGAGACAGAGAGAGAGCGAGACAGGGAGAGAGCAAGACAGAGGGAGAGAGAGACAGAGAGAGAGAGAGACTGAGAGAGAGAGGGACAGAGAGTGAGTGGGACAGAGAGTGAGAGGGATACAGAGAGAGAGGGAGACAGAGAGAGAGGGACACAGAGAGAGAGGGACACAGAAAGAGAGAGAGAGGGACAGAGAGAGAGAGAGGGACAGAGAGAGAGGAACACAGAGAAAGAGGGACAGAGAGAGAGACAGTGAGAGAAAAAGACAGGGAGATAGAGGCAGGGAGGTAGAGACAGGGAGATAGAGACAGGGAGAGAGAAAGACAGAGAGCGAGAGTGAAATAGCAGGAGAGACAGAGAGAGAGATGATGCACTACCAATTACAACGAGACGAGAGTAGAATGTAATCAAGGCTTTATTACACAGAGATGTGTGGCCTCCTACAGCAGCTTACGAAATGGCTGCTGTTCGGAGAGCACACACATTTATACTCCGCTTCCTGGGCGGAGGCAGCAGGCAGGGATCTACCTCCGTACCTGTAGTACAGGGGCTTTACCGTAATACCCATATGTACAACATAATACAACAGTGGTGCCTACCACAAATCACCCCCTGTTAAAAATGTGTCCAGCGTGTCATAATATACACCAGTATATCATGGTGCAGACACACACACTGATGGACACACAGTGGGACCAATCAACACACGCAACACCGCAGCCAATCACCAGTGAGAGCACACGCACTATAAAGACAGGGGCCATCAGAGTTCCCGCTCATTCGAGTTGCAGCTAGCTAGGAGGACAGAGCTCACAGCCTGTAACACAGACATTCACCATGTGCTGAGTGCATCGACTGGTTAGGACAAGTCAAAGGTCTTTAGTTAAAGCTAGTATCGTGTTAACCCACAGTCAGAGTATGTTAAACAGTTAATGATTCAATAAAATAGTGTTGCACTATTTCAAGTGTTGATGACCTGTATGTGTTCCACGGATCCAGAACACCCAACACATCACAACGCGGGTGGTGGAAAACTATATACATACAGATTGGTTTTAAAATTTCAGAGAAGGTTACAAATTTAGGCGAGCGGGTGCCTTGATCTGTCGTTGCGAGCGCCGCAGTGCTGGTGGGGACTCAGGTGTCGGCTTGGTCTTCGTGTAGCCACTTAAAATGGCCAACTCCAGATTCAAAATGGCGAACGGCAAAGGCTGATGGGAAAGTCAGCCAACAAGACAAAAATGAGCAGCTGATTTACCTCTGGAAAGGCCAGACACTATCGATACCAGCAACCATCAGCATAACAAAACAACAGCCACCTGCATACTAATGAGCAATCCCCGGGAACAATAAGCAACATTTAGACACACAAAGCAAAACCAGACTCTTTGGCGCCAGCAAGAGCCTACACAAAAGGAGGTGAACGAGCACCTCAAGACCGCCCATCGATCAGGGAACCGCTCCAGCATTAGAGAAAATTGAACCAAGCGATTGGGACAAAGTCCAATCACTTGGGGCCAGGTACAGGGTCCGCCCCGAAAGGCGGGAAGCCCCTGGGAACTATAAGAATTGAGCCCCAAGTTCAAGTCGCGCTCTTCTCCAGCTCTTCTCCACGTCCTCTCCAGCTCTTCACGCTTCAGCAGCTGATCGAACCTGTACGTCTTACTTCAACACTCGCTATGAGATAGGCGCTCCTAGCTACCAACCTATACCAACTTCGAATCCCACAGGCTCAGAACCCGAACGAAAGGCCATTTGTTTCCCTGACCTGGTGGGCCAGTTCCAAGTTAAGTATAGGCCTGTTAGTTGTAGAAGTAGCTTAGACGTAGAATTTGTGCATGAGTAGCGATTACTGTGTATAATAAATGTGCTTTGATTTAAATCTTACTAATCGGTGTATTGGATTATTGATCATTATTCGGACTTGAACCACGTGGCGGTATCATAAAGATACCTGGCGACTCAAGAGCAAAGGTAATAAAATAGAGCAATTGAACTAAGGCAAAGTTAGCAACATTCGGTGACTCCGGGAGTGTGTCGAAATCCTCTTCATCCCCGGGTGGGAACAAGGGGAGGACGGATTGTCCCGGAGCGGGACTGCGGTGGGGTGCGCCGGGCGAGGGGAGGGTGGCGCCGGGGGGGGGGGGGGGGGGGTACCCTGCTGGTGCCAAATCCCTGAGGGAGACTGTGTCTTGGTGGCCGTCGGGGTACTACGTAGGCGTACTGCGGGTTCGCATGGAGTAGCTGTACTCTCTCAACCAACAGGTCCGCCTTGTTGAGCCGCACGTGCTTGCGGAGGAGAACGGGTCCTGGAGCTGCCAGTCTCGTTGGGAGCGAAACCCCGGAGTTGGACTTCCTGGGGAAGGCAAAGAGACGTTCATGGGGGGTTTCGTTGATCACGGAGCGACTGAATGAAGTGTCTCAGGGAGGACCTCCTGCCAGCGGGAGGCCGGGGGATTTCTGGACCGTAGGGCCAGCTGGAGGGCCCTCCAGACCGTCCCATTCTCCCGCTCCACCTGCCCGTTTCCCCTGGGGTTGTAGCTGGTCGTCCTGCTCGAGGCAATACCCCTGTTCAGCAGGTACTGGCGCAGCTCCTCGCTCATAAATGAGGATCCCCGGTTGCTGTGGACGTAGGCGGGGAAACTGAACAGAGCGAAGATGGTGTTGAGTGCTTTAATGACAGTGGCAGACATCATATCGGGGCATGGGACGGCGAAAGGTAATCGGGAATGCCCGTCGACCACATTAAGAAAGTACGTGTTGCGGTCAGTGGAGGGGAGGGGCCCTTTGAAGTCCATGCTGAGGCATTCAAAGGGGCGTAAGGCCGTCACCAGGCACGCACGGTCTGGCCGGTAGAAGTGCAGTTTACACTCCGCGCAGACCTGGCAGTCTCTGGTGGTAGCCCTGACTTCCTCAATGGAGCAGGGCAGATTGCGGGCCTTAATGAAGTGGTAAAAGCGGGTGACTCCCCCGTGACAGAGATCGTCGTGCAGGGTCCGGAGTCGGTCCACTTGTGCGCTGGCACACGTACCTCAGGACAGGGCATCGGGGGGCTCGTTGAGCTTACCGGGGTGATACAAAATCTCGTAATTGTAGGTGGAGAGCTCGATCCTCCAGCTCAAGATTTTATTGTTTTTGATCTTATCCCGCTGAGTGTTGTTAAACATGAAGGCAGCCGACCGTTGGTCAGTGAGGAGAATGAATCTCCTGCCGGCCAGGTAATGCCTCCAATGGCGCACAGCTTCAACGATTGCTTGGGCCTCCTTTTTGACGGAGGAGTGCAGAATTTCAGAGGCATGGAGGGTGCGGGAAAAGAATGCCAAGGGCCTGCCCGCCTGGTTGAGGGTGGCGGCCAGAGCGACGTCTGATGCATCGCTCTCGACTTGGAAGGGGAGCGTCTCATCGACCGCATGCATCGCGGCCTTGGCGATGTCAGCCTTGATACGGTTGAAGGCCTGGTGAGCCTCGGCCGTCAGTGGGAAAGCGGTGGATTGAATAAGTGGGCGGGTCTTGTCCGCATAGTTAGGGACCCACTGGGCGTAATACGAAAAGAATCCCAGACATCGTTTGAGGGCCTTGGGGCAGCGGGGGAGGGGGAGTTCCATGAGGGGGCGCATGCGATCGGGGTCGGGCCCTAGCACTCCGTTCATAGCCGAGAATGGCTAATCGGTTCGTGCTGAACACACACTTGTCCTTGTTGTAAGTTAGGTTGAGGAGTGTGGCAGTGTGGAGAAATTTGGAAAGGTTAGCGTCATGGTCCTGCTGGTCGTGGCCGCAGATGGTGGTGTTGTCCAGGTACGGGAAAGTGGCCCACAGCCCGTACCAGTCAACCATTCGGTCCATCTCCTGTTGGAAAACCGAGACCCCATTGGTGACGCCGAAGGGAACCCTAAGGAAATGGTAAAGGCGGCCGTCTGCTTCAAATGCAGTGTATGGGTGGTCCGCCTTACGGATGGGGAGCTGGTGGTAGGCATATTTCAGGTCCACTGTCGAGAAGACCCGGTACTGTGCAATCTGATTGACCATATCAGATATGCGTGGGAGGGGGTACCCGTCGAGCTGCGTGTACCGATTGATGGTCTGACTGTAGTCAACGACCATCCTGTTTTTCCCCCCTGTTTTCACCACTGCCACTTGGGCTCTCCAGGGGCTGTTGCTGGCCTCGATGATACCTTCCCGCAGCAGCCGCTGGACCTCAGACCTGATGAAGATCCTGTGTTGGGCGCTGTACCGTCTGCTCCTGGTGGCGATGGGTTTGCAATCCGGGGTGAGGTTTGCAAACAGGGAAGGCGGGTCGATCTTAAGGGTCGCGAGGCCGCAAACAGTAAGGGGTGGCAGGGGCCCGCCAAATTTCAGGGTTAGGCTCTGGAGGTTGCACTGGAAGTCCAGGCCGAGTAGCAGGGCAGTGCAGAGGTTGGGGAGGACGTAGAGGCGGAAACCGCTGAACTCTACGCCCTGGACAGTGAGGGTGGCGATGCGGTACCCCCGGATCGCCACGTAGTGGGATCCGGAGGCCAGGGAGATTCTTTGGTTAGCGGGGTGTACTGCGAGGGAGCAACGCCTTACCGTATCGGGGTGGATGAACCTCTCAGTGCTCCCGGAGTCCAGAAGGCAGGCTATCTCGTGGCCGTCGACCTTCACCTTTGTCGAAGCGGTAGCGAGGTTGTGCGGTCGAGACTGGTCGTTGGCGGTTGCAGGCGATGAAATGAAAAATGAAAATCGCTTATTGTCACGAGTAGGCTTCAATGAAGTTCCTGTGAAAAGCCCCTAGTCGCCACATTCCGGCACCTGTTTGGGGAGGCTGGTACGGGAATTGAACCGCGCTGCTGGCCTGCCTTGGTCTGCTTTAAAAGCCAGCGATTTAGCCCAGTGAGCTAAACCAGCCCCAATGGAGCCCTGATCGAGCAGCCCCTATCGAGCGGCCCGATGACGTGCCCGATGGGCAGGGGTCCTGAGGCAGGTAAGATGGCGGCGCCCTTGGGCCGCACGTGTCCTGGGGCAGGCAAGATGGCGGTGTCCATTGGTTCTGAGGCAGGCAAGATGGCGGCGCTCATGGGCCGCACGTGTTGTGAGTGGAGCAAGATGGCGGCGCCCACGAGCTGCACGTGGTCTGAGGAGAGGAAGATGGCGGCGCCCATTGGCTGCACGTGGGGGTGCCGGGACAATAGCGGCTATTGAGCGGGCCTGGCACACTGCAGCGAAATGTCCCTTCTTACCACAGGCCTTGCAGAGCGCGCTCCGCGCCGGGCAGCACTGCCGGGGGTGTTTTGTCTGTCCACAGAAGTAGCACTTGGGTTCCCCGGGGTTAGTTGGTTGGCTGAGGGCGGTCGCTGATGGGATCCACGATGCACAGGGGGGTGGGCCATGCGGTTGGGGGCATAAGCCTGTACGTTGCGTGAGGCGACCGTGAGTGAGAGCGCTATTTCTTGGTCACTGCAAGGTCAAGCGTGGCCCCTTCTCAGAGGCGCTGGTGGATGTAGTCAGACCCTATGCCCGTAACGAACGCGTCTCTCATTAGCAGGTTTGAATGTTCAGTGACCGAAACGGCCTGGCAGTCACAGTCTCTCACCAGGGCGAGCAGGGCACGCCAGAAATCTTCCACAGACTCACCGGGAAGTTGGTGCCGCGTGGATAGGAGGTGCCTGGCGTAGATCTTGTTGGTCAGCTGAGCGTAATTCTCCTTCAGTAGCGCCATGGCCTCTGCGTAGGTAGGCGCGTCCTGGACAAGGGGAAAAATGTTGGAGCTCAGCCGCGTAGACAGAATCTGGAGCTTCTGTGCTTCAGAGATTGGGTCTGGCGCAGTCCCGATGTATGCTTCAAAGCAACTAGCCAATCTTGGAAGTCCTTTTTGGCGTTGTCTGCTTGAGGATGCAGCTGCAGGCGATCCGGCTTGAAGGTCCATCTTTGAAAAATCTCTGTGTAATAAATTAATGCACTATCAATTCCGACAAGAATCATAGAATTTACAGTGCAGAAGGAGGCCATTCGGCCCTTCGAGTCTGCACCGGCTCTTGGAAAGAGCACCCTACCCAAGTTCAGCACCTCTATCCTATCCCCATAACCCAGTAACCCCACCCAACACTAAGGGCAATTTTGGACACTAAGGGCAATTTATCATGACCAATCCACCTAACCCGCACATCTTTGGACTGTGGGAGGAAACCGGAGCACCCGGAGGAAACCCACGCACACACGGGGAGGATGTGCAGACTCCGCACAGACAGTGACCCAAGCCGGAATCGAACCTGGGAGAGTAGAATGTAATCGAGGCTTTATTACACAGAGATGTGTGGCCTCCTACAGCAGCTTACTAAATGGCTGCTGTTCGGAGAGCACACACATTTATACTCCGCTTCCTGGGCGGAGCCAGCCTGCAGGGATCTACCCAAGTACCTGTAGTACAGGGGCCTTACCGTGATACCCACATATACAATATAATACAACATTGGTGACTACCACAAGAGAGAGAAAGTCAGGGAGATAGAGACAGGGAGAGAGAAAGACAGAGAGACAGAGAGACAGAGAGCGAGTAGAGACATGGAGCAAGAGAGCAAGAGAGCAAGAGAGACAGAGAGCAAGAGAGACAGGGAGCGACAGTCAGCGAGTGAGAGAGACAGAGAGCAAGAGAGACAGAGAGCGAGAGAGACAGAGAGAGAGAGAGAGAGAGAGAGACAAAGAGAGACAGGCAGAGAGAGAGAGAGACAGGCAGAGAGAATGACAGGGAGAAAGACAGAGAGCATGACAGAGAGAGAGCGAGAGAGAGAGAGACAGCTAGACAGAGAGGGAGACAGAGAGAGAGGGAGATAGAGGGAGACAGAGAGAGAGGGAGATAGAGAGAGAGACAGAGAGAGAGGGAGATAGAGGGAGACAGAGAGCGAGGGAGATAGAGAGAGAGACAGAGAGAGACAGAGTGAGAGAGGGAGACAAAGAGAGAGAGAGAGAGAGATGGCGCAATTTTCCGGCCTCATTATGCTCTCTCTCTCTCGTGAAACGAGGCCGGTGAATGAAATGAAATGAAATGAAATTAAAATCGCTTATTGTCACAAGTAGGCTTCAAACGAAGTTACTGTGAAAAGCCCCTTGTCGTCACATTCTGGCACCTGTTCGGAGAGGCTGGTACGGGAATAGAACCGTGCTGCTGGCCTGCCATGGTCTGCTTTAAAAGACAGCTATTTAGCCCTGTTCTAAACCAGCCCCTGACTAGTGGGAGAGGCCAAAGACAAGAATTGTGCCAGGCGGCAAACAGTTTGCGATGCAACGGGCCCGCTCCCTTAGGCGAAATAGGGATCTCGCTGTAGTGAAGCGAAAACCAATTATCACCACTTAAGCTCCATTTCCAGACAATTAACGGGAGCGACCCCTTATGTTGTGGCCTCCCATCATTCAGCGGCCTCCCTACCAAGTGGTCACGCCGGCGCCGATTAATTCTTTTGAAAAACGTGAACCTGGCAGAAGGGCTTTTGTGGGGTGCCTCAGAGGTGAGTAGCCATCTTTGTTCACGGACAAAGAGCCTGGGGATGCTGGGCTTGCCACCCCAGTGGTCAGTGGGAGGGTGGGGACCCTTGGCTGGGGGTGGGGGACCCTGCGCATGGGTGGACCACCATAGAAGGGTGAAGAGGCACTGGGGGGGGGGCAACCGCTTGCATCACCTCTATGCCAACCCCTGGATCATGTGTTCCCATTCCGTGGGCAACTCTTGTCCCTGCTCCCCTGCCCCAACGGACTGCGATGCCTCTACACTCTGCCTGAACACTGCGGGACGAAAGATCACACAGGCAGCAGCCAACATCCGAACACCCCAGGAGGTGGGACACAGCTCCGGGAACATGTCCATGGCCGGAGGGTGGGCGGATGCCAGGGGGAGGAGGAGGTGCCTGGAGAGATGGGGCAAGGGTTCAGAGGTGAGCCTGCATTTCAGAAGAAAATGATAGAGGTATTGTACGCCTTTGATGCCCCTGGCAGGCGTCCACTGGGGCTCTGAGGCCGGAGGGCTCACTTGTGGACAGCACATGTACAGCCGTGCTGCCCTGTCCTGAGTGCTGGCTCTGAGACGCAGCCTCATCAGAGGGGTGGAACTCGGGGAAATGGTGGGCATCGTTGTCACTCCTTGGGACGGGTCTGGGTTGCCACCCAATGCCCCCTCCTCCCGGTCAGGCCCATAGGGCCCTGAGC